>NC_057809.1:27423994-27723994 GCF_018294505.1 Triticum aestivum
TAGCGCTCAAGTTTCTATTTGCTAACTTAGGCGCCTCCGAGATGGTGTGCGGATCGGATGGATTGTTGGGAGGTGTTGGTCGATAAGTGGTGCTCACAACGATGGCTAGCCCTCCACAAGGAGGCCAAGGACAAACGTGCCCAAATGGAAGGTGTGCCACACCATCAAGGCAGCTCCAAATTATATCAGTTCGGGCGCAACTGGGTATGTGGTTTGCTTCATGATTCATGCAATTCATTCATCATGCTAGCTTGAGCCCTTTAATTACTAATTTTCATTGTTTCTCTCTTTCAGGCACGCTACAATAAGGCGGATAAGGTGCCAGAGGTGTACGACCTGTATGCCATGGCCCACACTGCCTCTTTCAAGGAAGTCAAGGCTTTCTCTCAGTCTGACCTCGATGATGCAAACAACTTCACCAACATCTCCTCCCACAACAAGCTCGTGAGATATAGAGATGAGGGGAAGGCGAGGAAAGGGGAGGACTTTAACCCGAGCCAGGGTCCCATTGATCCAGAGCTGTTGATGATATCTGGTGGCGGGAGGTCCCATGGCTCCATAGCCATTGGAGATGGACTTATCCGTTGTCCTAGCACTCTCCCGGAGATCAAGGCGTGCCAGTCGAGCTCCGCTCCTGAGATAAGGCCTCGTGAACGGCCAGTGCAACTCGCCATCAAGGTTAGTGATACGTACTCAGTTATCTTTCTCCATTACATTGTGTGCGCTTCCATCAATGATTACAAATGGTCATGTGAGTGGTGTTGCAGGCTGCTATACAGAGTGAGAGAGATAGAACGGAGAAACTTCTGGCGGAGGCGGCGGAGAGGCAGCGGGAGTTGGAGGAGAGGACGACAAAGATGATGGAGGAGGAGAGGCCATGTACGAGCTCCTTGTGGTAAGTTTCTTCTGCAGATTAGCCAAAACATTCATGTAGTGTTTGTCTCATTACTAACTAGTATGACTGAGTCGTCAAAACCAAATGTGCAGTCTGTGTGTGAGAAGACAGGTCAGACCGCTCCGCCGATGCCAGTGATTGCTCCTGGGACCACGGTGAGTTTTATTTGAATTGACATTACTTGCTAGTCTTAACATTTGAGTGTCATCATGCTAACAAGACATTGGAAATGATCTTTGGTGCAGCGTAACTCCAGACAAGCATCGCACGATCCTTCTCCAGCTACCGACACGAGCCACCCCGCTCCTACACCTCCTGGATCTTGGTAAGTTTATCTAGTGTTTTGCTTAACACATGCATAAAGACCTAGACTTAGCTTTATTTCCTCCAATGCTTACCATAATGACCTAGACTTAGCTTCTTCTCCTCCAAAATGACTTAATAAGCTTACTGACCTCCAAAACCATCCATTTTACCTAAGTTAGCTCTAAAACGATCTGTACTTAGCTTACTTATGTCAAAAATTGCATAATTAGCTTAGTTAGCTCATAGACGATTCATTTTACCTAAGTTAGCTCCAAAATGACCCATCTTACCTAGGTTAGCTTATAAATGATCCAGTTTATCCAAGTTAGCTCTAAAATGACCCAATTTACCTAGAGTAGCTCCTAAACGATCCATTTCACCTAAGTTAGCTAAAAACGATCCATTTCACCTAAATTAGCTCTTAAATGATCCATTTCACCTAAGTTTGCTCAAAAACGATCCATTTCACCTAAATTAGCTCTTAAATGATCCATTTCGCCTAAGTTTGCTCAAAAATGATCCATTTCACCTTAGTTAGCTCAAAAACGATCCATTTCACCTAAATTAGCTCTTAAATGATCCATTTCACCTAAGTTTGCTAAAAAACGATCCATTTCACCTTAGTTAGCTCAAAAACGATCCATTTCACCTTAGTTAGTTCAGAAACGTGGCATTTCACCTTAGTTAGCTCATAAATGACCCATTTCAACTAAGTTAGCTCAAAAACGATCCATTTTACCTTAGTTAGCTCAAAAACGATTCATTTCACCTTAGTTAGCTCAAAAACGATCCATTTCACCTTAGTTAGCTCAAAAATGATGCCCTTCACCTTAGTTAGCTCATAAACGACCCATTTCAACTATGTTAGCTCATAAATGATACATTCCAACTAAGTTAGCTCATAAACAACCCATTTCAACTTAGTTAGCTCATAAATGATCCATTCCACCTAAGTTAGCTCATAAATGATCCATTCCACCTAAGTTAGGTCATAAATGACATATACTTCTTGTTATAGTCTTCTTCTTGTTCTATTCACCAATTTCTAACTTCACATTTACCATTTTGCAGATTTCACTCACTTCATGGAAGCTAGCTTGCTAGGATGGAGTGCTTGCTTTTTCTTTGTTAAAACTTTGCATTGTATCTAGCTTGCTATGATAGAACTTGCTATGTTGATGAAACTTTGCTATGTAATATGTATATGGAACAATGTGTATGGATGGAACTTGTTATATATGTTGATGAAACTTTGCTATGTTATATATATGTATATGGAATTATGTGCTGGATATGTGATATGTGTGCTGGATATGTTTGTTGTTAAATATGTGATATATTTGCTGTGAAAATTGTTGGATTAAGAAAAAACAGAAAAAAAAGAGACAATATACAGGCTCTTTGCCGTCAGCCACCGACGGCAAAGGGCTCTTTGCCATCAGCAGCGGACGGCAAAGAGGCCACGTGGCAGGCAGCTGTGCTTCCTGGGAGGCTGACCAATTTGGTTAGTTTGCCTACAGTGGCAGACGGCAAAGGCCTTCCAAAGTTTGCCGTCAGAGGCGGACGACAAAGGCCTGCCGTGTAGTGACGTCAGCTGACATCACACGGCGGACGGCAAAGGCCTTCCAAAGTTTGCCGTCAGCGGCGGACGGCAAAGGCCTGCCGTTAGCCACTTAACGGACTGACAGCGCAGTTATTGCCGTCCGCTCTCTTTGCCGTCTGCCGCGCTCTCTTTGCCGTCCGCCGCAGACGGCAAACACTTTGCCGTCAGTAGCAGACGGCAAAGAAACTGTTTATCGGATCCTACGTTGCTGGAGCCTTTTGCCGTCCGCGGCTGACGGCAAAGGCCTTTGCCGTCCGCCGTTCAGGCCTTTGCCGTCAGCCGTGGCAGACGGCAAAGTAGCTGATTCCTGTAGTGTTATAATGATGATAGCATGCCTCCTACTTATGATGATTATTGTGATGATACTTATGCTATAAAAAGTGGTGATTATATTTATAAAACTTGTCATGATTATGGTTACCCCTTTTCTGAACATTACTCTTTTAATGTGGAAACAATTTATAGTATTCGAGTTTCTTATGATACTCCCACTATTCCGAATGAGAAGAATTTTGCTAGTGTAGAGAGTAATAAAATTTCTATGCTTGTAGATCATAAAAAGAATGCTTTAGGTGCTGGTTATATTTTTGAATTCATTCATGATGCTGCTGAAAATTATTATGAGGGAGGAACATATGCTTGTAGGAATTGCAATAATATCAAGTTTCCTCTCTGTGTGCTTAAAGTTTTGAAGTTATGCTTGTTTTGCCCTCCTATGCTAGTTGATTATTGTTCCCATAAGTTGTTTGCTCACAAAATCCCTATGCATAGGAAGTGGGTTAGACTTACATGTTCTAGTCATATGCTTCATGATGCTCTCTTTATGTTTCAATTCTTATCTTTTATGTGAGCATCATTGAAATCATCATGCCTAGCTAGGGGCGTTAAACGATAGCGCTTGTTGGGAGGAAACCCAACTTTATTTTTGTTCCTTGCTTTTTGCTCCTGTTTAGCAATAAATAATTTATCTAGCCTCTGTTATAATTGAGTTTTTATGTTAGAACCGTTGGGAAGACTTGGGGAAAGTCTTTGCGATCATGCTGTAAAAAACAGAAACTTTAGCGCTCACAAGAATTGCTGACATTTTTTTATTGGAGAGTGCTATTTGGTTAATTATTTTTGCAGATGATTAATAGATAAATTCCTCACGTCCAGCAATTTATTTTAGAATTTTTGGGGCTCCAGAAGTTTGCGTTAGTTACAGATTACTACAGACTGTTCTGTTTTTGACAGATTCTGTTTTTCGTGTGTTGTTTGCTGATTTTGATGAATCTATGGCTAGTAAAATAGTTTATAAACCATAGAGAAGTTGTAATACAGTAGGTTTAACACCAATATAAATAAATAATGAGTTCATTACAGTACCTTGAAGTGGTGTTTTATTTTCTTTCGCTAACGGAGCTCACGAGTTTTCTATTTTAAGTTTTGTGTTGTGAAGTTTTCAAGTTTTGGGTAAAGATTTGATGGATTATGGAATAAGGAGTGGCAAGAGACTAAGCTTTTGGATGCCCAAGGCACCCCAAGGTAATATTCAAGGACAACCAAAAGCCTAAGCTTGGGGATGCCCCGGAAGGCATCCCCTCTTTCGTCTTCGTTCATCGGTAACTTTACTTGGAGCTATATTTTTATTCACCACATGTTACGTGTTTTGCTTGGAGCGTCATTTTATTTCATTTTGTTTTGCTTTCTGTTTGAATAAAGTATCAAGATATGAAATTATTAAGTGGGAGAGTCTTCACATAGTTGCATAAGTATTCGACTACTCATTGATCTTCACTTACATCTTTCAGAGTAGTTTGTCATTTGCTCTAGTGCTTCACTTATATCTTTTTAGAGCACGGTGGTGGTTTTATTTTGTAGAAATAGATGAACTCTCGTGGTTCACTAATATTATTTTGAGAGTCTTTAGAACAGCATTGTAATTTGCTTTGGTTATGAATTTAGTCCTAATATGATGGGCATCCAAGAGGGATATAATAAAAACTTTCATATAAGTGCATTGAATACTAAGAGAAGTTTGATACTTGATGATTGTTTTGAGATATGGAGATAGTGATATTAAAGTTGTGCTATTTGAGTAGTTGTGAATTTGAGAAATACTTGTGTTGAAGTTTGCAAGTCCCGTAGCATGCACGTATGGTAAACGTTATGTAACAAATTTGAAACATGAGGTGTTCTTTGATTGTCCTCCTTATGAATGGCGGTCGGGGACGAGCGATGGTCTTTTCCTACCAATCTATCCCCCTAGGAGCATGCGTGTAGTGCTTGGTTTTTGATGACTTGTAGATTTTTGCAATAATTATGTGAGTTCTTTATGACTAATGTTGAGTCCATGGATTATATGCATTATCACCCTTCCATCATTGCTAGCCTCTTCGGTACCGTGCATTGCCCTTTCTCACATTGAGAGTTGGTGCAAACTTCGCTGGTGCATCCAAACCCCGTGATATGATACACTCTTTCACACATAAACCTCCTTATATCTTCCTCAAAACAGCCACCATACCTACCTATTATGGCATTTCCATAGCCATTCCGAGATATATTGCCATGCAACTTTCCACCATTCTGTTTATCATGACACATTCATCATTGTCATATTGCTTAGCATGATCATGTAGTTGACATAGTATTTGTGGCAAAGCCACCGTTCATAATTATTTCATACATGTCACTCTTGGTTCATTGCATATCCCAGTACACCGCCGGAGGCATTCATATAGAGTCATATCTTGTTCTAGTATCGAGTTGTAATCTTTGAGTTGTAAATAAATAGAAGTGTGATGATCATCATTAATAGAGCATTGTCCCAAAAGAGGAAGAGAAAGGCCAAATAAAAAAAGGGAAGCCCCCCCAAAAAAAGAAAAGAAAGGCCAAAAAAGAAAAGAAAGGCCAGATAAAAAATAAAAAAAATAAAAAAATAAAAGGGACAATGCTACTATCCTTTTTCCACACTTGTGCTTCAAAGTAGCACCATGATCTTTATGATAGAGAGTCTCTTGTTTTGTCACTTTCATATACTAGTGGGAATTTTTTATTATAGAACTTGGCTTGTATATTCCAACAATGGGCATCCTCAAGTGCCCTAGGTCTTCGTGAGCAAGCAAGTTGGATGCACACCCACTTAGTTTCTTTTGTTGAGCTTTCATACATTTATGGCTCTAGTGCATCCGTTGCATGGCAATCCCTAATCCTTGCATTGACATCAATTAATGGGCATCTCCCTAGCCCATTGATTAGCCGCGTCGATGTGAGACTTTCACATTTTTGTCTTCTCCACATAACCCCCTCATTATATTCTATTCCACCCATAGTGCTATATCCATGGCTCACGCTCATGTATTGCGTGAAAGTTGAAAAAAGTTTGAGATTACTAAAGTATGAAACAATTGCTTGGCTTGCCATTGGGGTTGTGCATGATGAGAGCATTCTTGTGTGACGAAAATGGAGCATGGCCAAACTATATGATTTTGTAGGGATGAACTTTCTTTGGCCATGTTATTTTGAGAAGACATGATTGCTTAGTTAGTATACTTGAAGTATTATTATTTTTTATGTCACTATTAAACTTTTGTCTTGAACCTTATGGATTTGAATATTCTTGCCACAATAAAGAGAACTACATGGATAAATATGTTAGGTAGCATTCCACATCAAAAATTCTGTTTTTATCTTTTACCTACTCGAGGACGAGCAGGAATTAAGCTTGGGGATGCTGATACGTCTCCAACGTATCTATAATTTTTATTGTTCCATGCTATTATATTATCAACCTTGGATGTTTTATATGCATCTTTATGCTATTTTATATGATTTTTGGGACTAACCTATTAACCTAGAGCCCAGTGCGAGTTTCTGTTTTTCCGTGTTTTAGGGTTTCGAAGAAAAGGAATATCAAACGGAGTCCAAACGGAATGAAACCTTCGGAAAAGTTGTTTTTGGAAAGAAAGCAATACGGGAGACTTGGAGTGCACGTCAGGGAATCAACGAGGAAGCCACAAGGCAGGGGGGCGCGCCCACCCCCTGGGCGCGCCCTCCACCCTCGTGGGCCCCTCGTGGCTCCCCTGATGTATTTCTTCCGCCTGTATGTACCCATATACCCTAAAACGATCGGGGAGCACAATAGATCGGGAGTTCCACCGCCAGAAGCCTCCGTAGCCACTGAAAGCCAATCTAGACCCGTTCTGGCACCCTGCCGAAGGGGGAATCCCTCTCCGGTGGCCATCTTCATCATCCCGGTGCTCTCCATGACGCGGAGGGAGTAGTTCTCCCTCGGGGCTGAGGGTATGTACCAGTAGCTATGTGTTTGATCTCTCTCTCTCTCTCGTGTTCTTGAGGTGATACGATCTTGATGTATCGCGAGCTTTGCTATTATAGTTGTAGCTTATGTTTCTTCTCCCCCTCTACTCTCTTGTAATGGATTGAGTTTCCCCTTCGAAGTTATCTTATCAGATTGAGCCTTTAAAGATTTGAGAACACTTGATGTATGTCTTGCCGTGCGTATCTGTGATGACAATGGGATATCACGTGATTCACTTGATGTATGTTTTGGTGATCAACTTGCGGGTTCCGCCCATGAACCTACGCATAGGGTACACGTTTTCGTCGTGATTCTTCGGTAGAAACTTTGGTGCACTCTTTGAGGTTCTATGTGTTGGTTGAATAGATGAACCTGAGATTGTGTGATGCATATCGTATAATCATACCCACAGATACTTGAGGTGACAATGGTTTGCTCATAAAATCCCTATGCATAGGAAGTGGGTTAGACTTAAATGTTCTAGTCATATGCTTCATGATGCTCTCTTTATGTTTCAATTCTTATCTTTTATGTGAGCATCATTGAAATCATCATGCCTAGCTAGGGGCGTTAAACGATAGCGCTTGTTGGGAGGAAACCCAACTTTATTTTTGTTCCTTGCTTTTTGCTCCTGTTTAGCAATAAATAGTTTATCTAGCCTCTGTTATGATTGATTTTTTATGTTTTAGTTAGTGTTTGTGCCAAGTAGAACCGTTGGGAAGACTTGGGGAAAGTCTTTGCGATCATACTATAAAAAACAGAAACTTTAGCGCTCACGAGAATTGATGGGCATCTCCCTAGCCCATTGATTAGCCGCGTCGATGTGAGACTTTCTCTTTTTTGTCTTCTCCACATAACCCCCTCATTATATTCTATTCCACCCATAGTGCTATATCCATGGCTCACGCTCATGTATTGCGTGAAAGTTGAAAAAAGTTTGAGATTACTAAAGTATGAAACAATTGTTTGGCTTGTCATCGGAGTTGTGCATGATGAGAGCATTCTTGTGTGACGAAAATGGAGCATGACCAAACTATATGATTTTGTTGGGATGAACTTTCTTTGGCCATGTTATTTTGAGAAGACATGATTGCTTAGTTATTATGCTTGAAGTATTATTATTTTTATGTCAATATTAAACTTTTTTATTGAATCTTCTGGATCTGAATATTCTTGCCAGAATAAAGAGAACTACATGGATAAATATGTTAGGTAGCATTCCACATCAAAAATTCCGTTTCATTAGCGGCGTGCCCTGCACCCATTTATCACGTCGTATCTCTGTAGTATGTGCATTCCCAATTTGTCATGGCATACCCTCCTTCAAACCTTCTTGCCCTTTCAGATTAGCACGCCAAGCTAGCTATGCACTATGCGGGAACCTGCATTTGAAAAAAAAGAATCTCATTTCATGGTATCTTCCATGAAGGACCCTCGTACATGAGCTATCTAGATAGAAATAGCCATGTATGTTTAGCAAACTTTGCATAAGTGAATAGATCAAGGTCGTGGAACCCCAAGCCTCCAATTACACACGGCCTCTCTACCAATAAGATCTCCAAAGACATCAAGGATACAGACAGCCAAAAAAGAAAATAAAAAGAAAAAAATAAAAATACCCTGCCATGGTGATCAATCACAAGCATCAGCAGGACTCTAACCACCACCAAAGACAATGCCCAGATTACAAAAAAAAGTATCCAAAAACAATGCCCCCAAGAAGGAAACAATACACAAGCGTTGTCATTGCCCGATCGAAGATCGTGGGTTTTCACCCTGGAAAATTTTTGAGTTCACCCAAAAACAATGCTTTCAACAAGGCCATTGCCAAGTACAACAAATCTGGTCGAGACCTTGGGTTTTCACCCTGGGAATTGAGACTCGATGCTCGAGGAGTACCAGCAAAAATGCAGTCCACTAGTGTTGCCGCCCCCACTTGGCGAGGCCGCTGTTGCAAGTCACCAAACACCTGGCATATAGTTGTCATCGCATCCAATACACACTTCGGCCGAAGCTTCAAGACCTTGATCTGTCTCCAACGTATCTATAATTTTTGATTGTTCCATGCTATTATATTATCTGTTTTGGATGTTTTATATGAGTAGGGCGTTTTGGTGCCCAGGCTCATCTACACCCGGTTAGAAAAGAATTCATAAAAACTTCAAACAAATTCAAAAAATTCCAAATAAAATTTGTATGGTAGACAATTTGATGCATGAGGCCCGCCTCAAATTTCAAGTCATTTGGACATATGAGAAGCTCTCAGCAAAAAAGACAAATCGAACCAAAACAGTACATGAACAGTAAACATTTTTACAGACCCCCAATTTGTATTTTTTGCTGAGAGCTTCTCATATGTCCAAATGACTTGAAATTTGGAGCGGGCCTCACGCATCAAAATGTCTATCACACAAATTTTATTTGGATTTTTTTGAATTTTTCTAGTATTTGTTTTGATTTTTTTCGTCGACGCGGGTGCAGATGAGCTCGGGTGCAGAAATGGATTTTCGGTTTTATATGCACTATTATGCTATTTTATATGATTTTTGGGACTAACCTATTAAACTAGAGCCCAGTGCCAGTTCCTGTTTTTTCCTTGTTTTAGAGTTTCGCAGAAAAAGAATACCAAACGGAGTCCAAACGGAATGAAACTTTTGCGATGATGTTTCTTAGACCAGAAGACATCTAGAGGACTTGGAGTGCACGTTAGGAAAGCCACGAGGTGGCCACAGTGACGGAGGGCGCGCCCCCCACCCTTGTGGGCCCCTCGTGACTCTACCGACCTATTTCGTCCGCATATATATTCTCAAATATTCCAAAACCTACTAGGAGAGCCACAAAAACACTTTTCCACCGTCGCAACCTTCTGTACCCATGAGATCCCATCTAGGGGCCTTTTCCGGCATCCTGTCGGAGGGGGATTCGATCACGGACGGCTTCTACATCAACACCATTGCCTCTCCGATGAAGCGTGAGTAGTTTACCACAGACCTATGTGTCCACAGCTAGTATCTAGATGGCTTCTTCTCTCTCTTTGATTCTCAATACCATGTTATCTTCGATGTTCTTGGAGATCTATTCGTTGTAATACTCTTTTTGTGGTGTGTTTGCCGAGATCCGATGAATTGTGGATATATGATCAGGTTATCTATGAATATTATTTGAATCTCCTATGAATTCTTATATGCATGATTTGATATCTTTGCAAGTCTCTTCGAACTATCGATTTGGTTTGGCCAACTAGATTGGTTTTTCTTGCAATGGGAGAAGTGCTTAACTTTGGGTTCAATCTTGCGGTGCTCGATCCCAGTGACAGAAGGGGATGATACGTCTCCAACGTATCTATAATTGTTGATTGTTCCATGCTATTATATTATCAACCTTGGATGTTTTATATGCATTTATATGCTATTTTATATGATTTTTGGGACTAACCTATTAACCTAGAGCCCAGTGCCAGTGCCAGTTTCTGTTTTTTCCTTGTTTTAGGGTTTCGAAGAAAAGGAATATCAAACAGAGTCCAAACGGAATGAAACCTTCGGAAAAGTTATTTTTGGAAAGAAAGCAATACGAGAGACTTGGAGTGCACGTCAGGGGATCAACAAGGAAGCCACGAGGTAGGGGCGCGCCCTCCACCCTCGTGGCTCCCCTATTGTATTTCTTCCACCTATATATATCCATATACTCTAAAACGATCGGGGAGCACAATAGATCGGGAGTTCCGCCTCCAGAAGCCTCCGTAGCCACCGAAAGCCAATCTAGACCCGTTTCGGCACCCTGCCGGAGGAGGAATCCCTCTCCGGTGGCCATCTTCATCATCCCGGTGCTCTCCATGACGAGGAGGGAGTAGTTCTCCCTCGGTGCTGAGGGTATGTACTAGTAGCTATGTGTTTGATCTCTCTCTCTCTCTCTCGTGTTCTTGAGGTGATACGATCTTGATGTATCGTGAGCTTTGCTATTAGAGTTGGATCTTATGTTTCTTCTCCCCCTCTACTCTCTTGTAATGGATTGAGTTTCCCCTTCAAAGTTATATTATCGGATTGAGTCTTTAAAGATTTGAGAACACTTGATGTATGTCTTGCCGTGCGTATCTGTGGTGACAATGGGATATCACATGATTCATTTGATGTATGTTTTGGTGATCAAGTTGCGGGTTCCGCCCATGAACCTATGCATAGGGGTTGGCACACATTTTCATCGTGATTCTCCGGTAGAAACTTTGGGGCACTCTTTGAGGTTCGATGTGTTGGTTGAATAGATGAATCTGAGATTGTGTGATGCATATCGGATAATCATACCCACGGATACTTGAGGTGACAATGGAGTATCTAGCTGACATTAGGGTTTTGGTTGATTTGTGTCTTAAGGTGTTATTCTAGTACGAACTCTAGGGCTGTTTGTGACACTTATAGGAATAGCCCAATTGATTGATTGGAAAGAATAACTTTGAGGTGGTTTCGTACCCTACCATAATCTCTTCGTTCGTTCTCCGCTATTAGTGACTTTGGAGTGATTCTTTGTTGCATGTTGAGGGATAGTTATGTGATCCAATTATGTTATTATTGTTGAGAGAACTTGCACTAGTGAAAGTATGAACCCTAGGCCTTGTTTCAACTGTAACGCCCTCGATGCGGCTATATCTCCCACGTGTCGAAGCACGACTTAGAGGCATAACCGCATTGAAAGCAATGTCGCAAGTCGGGAAATCATCACACATCCCATGTACATAAATAATATAAAGGGGAGGAACATAGTTGGCTTACACTCGCCACGTCACATCAAAGTACATAAATAACATCCATCATACAAATCACTCATGGCCCGACTACGGCGCCAAAATAGAAAAGACCCCCAACATGCGACAAGGCCCTGAATCTAACCCCGACTGGGCACCACTACTGATCATCAGGAAAAGACACATAGTAACGCTGAGAGTCCTCGTCGTACTCCCACTTGAGCTCGAGCGCGCCATCTGGAGCTGTATCATCTGTCCCTGCATCTGGTGTAATAGTAATCTGTGAGCCACAGGGACTCAGCAATCTCGCACCCTCGCGATCAAGACTATTTAAGCTTAATAGGTAGGAAAGGGGTAATGTAAGTGGAGCTGCAGCAAGCGACTAGCATATATGGTGGCTAACTTATTCGCAAAAGAGAGCGAGAAGAGGAGGCAAAGCACGAGCGAGAAACTAGAGAGCAACCTGCGCAAACATAACTCCAACACCGTGTCCGCTTCCCGGACTCTGCCGAGAAGAGGCCATCACGGCAACACACTCAGTTGATTCATTTTAATTAATTAAGGTTCAAGTTATCTACAACCGGACATTAACAAATTCCCATCTGCCCATAACCGCGGGCACGGCTTTCGAAAGATCAATCCCTGCAGGGGGTCCCAACTTAGCCCATAACAAGCTCTCACGGTCAACGAAGGAATAGACCTCCACCCAAGACACACCGATCAGACTCGGTATCTCGGTACAACAAGACGATTCGACAGGTTAAAACAAGTCCAGCAACACCGCCCGAATGTGCCGACAAATCCCGATAGGAGCTGCACATATCTCGTTCTCAGGGCACACTCAGATGAGACTAACTACGAGTAAACCAACCCTCAAGTTGCCCCGAGGTGGCCCCGCAGGCAGCTCGTTTCGGACCAACACTCAGAGGAGCACTGGCCCGGGGGGGGTTAAAATAAGATGACCCTCGGGCTCCGGAAACCCAAGGGAAAAAGAGGGTAGGTGGCAAATGGTAAAACCAATGTTGGGCATTGCTGGAAAAGCTTTAATCAAGGCGAACTATCAAGGGGTTCCCATTATAGCCCAACCGCGTAAGGGACGCAACAATCCGGGAACATAACACCGATATGACGGAAACTAGGGCGGCAAGAGTGGAACAAAACACTAGGCGAGAGGCCGAGCCTTCCACCCTTTACCAAGTATATAGATGCATTAAGATAACATGGCAATATAATGATATCCCAACAAGTAAATAAATGTTCCAACAAGGAACGGCTCCAATCTTCACCTGCAACTAGCAACGCTATAAGAAGGGGCTGAGCAAAGCGGTAACATAGCCAATCAACGGTTTGCTAGGACAAAGGTGGGTTAGAGGCTCAATCATGGCAATTGGGAGGCTGACAAGCAAGTGGTAGGCATCGTAGCATTGGCAAAGCAAAAGAGCGAGCAAACTAGCATAGCAAAGATAGTAGTGATTTCGAGGGTATGATCATCTTGCCTGCACAGTTGTCAGAGTTGACTGGATCCTCAAAAGCAAACTCAACGGGCTCCTCGTTAGCGAACTCGTCTCCCGGCTCTACCCAACAACACAAACAAGCAACAAGGATACAATCAACCACGTGCAAGGTCAACCAATAAGATGCAAAGATGGTATGCTATGCGGATGCGATGCGGGATGCAAAATGCAAGACGTGACAGGAAATGCATGAACCTGGCCTCAACTTGGAAAACCAAGTGTGCCACTGGATAGAGGGGATGAAATCACCTGAAAACGATATAAAGATCATAGGAATCGGAGCTACGGTTTGGAAATGGCAAGCGTTTTACGAAACGAACCGATCTGCGATTTACAGCAAGTAGGCTCCTAAATGCAACGAAATGAACATGCTACAGCCACCAAACATGAAAACAAAATACATGGCAGGGATGTACACAAGATGCTTAACAAAACACTAGCACTGAGCCATAGGCCAAATTCATCCATTATGAGGTTCAAACAAGCATGGCAAAAATGAATATGCAAAACAGATTTCAGACTTAGTGAAATTAACACTAGTCTGAAATTTCAGACCACGATGCTCTCTTCGGAGCAGCAAAACAACATGATACACAACCTGAACATGACAAGTAAGAACATGGCATGGAGCTACTCAACAAGCTTAACAAAACACCCAAAGTGACCTGGGGCCAAAAGGGTTCACAAAATACTCTAACGAGCACACGAACATAGATGAAACACAATCAGTTTTCAGACTTAGTGAAAACTGAGACATGCTGAAATTATAACTCACGAAGGCATGTAAACGAGCTCGATGCACTCACTACGGTGCAAGTCATGGCAAGGCAAGCATATATCCATAAAGAAGGCACAAAATGCTAGCTAGACATGGCAAGAACAATGGCATAGCATGCATGGATCACTAACAATAGCATCGGCAAAATCGCAAACAAGTTGACGATCTGCCCAAATTAACAACGATGCAAAAGTTGAGCTCGATTGACTCAACCTAGAGCACTCCACATATGCAAACAAAGACATGGATGGATAGAGCATAACATGAATATCAAAACTCCCTTACTGATCATCCTCAAAAGAGGCACGGATCACTAGGAAACAAGCTGAACATATGGCATCATGAACTAAAATATCCCAGACTTAGTGAAATCACTAAGTCCCTGAAAACAGAATTCTCAGGTACCCCTCTTTGCAAGCTTGCACAAGTCACCACACACATCCTAAAAATGCATGGGTGGCACCTCTGGAAAGAAGACAAAATGCTTAACAATTCATCCCAAAGACTCACAGGCATATCATGCACACAATAATCATGGCAAAAATGACAAAAGTCTATGATGAGCTAACGGATCTGCAATTTAACTCACGATGCCTCCTTCTAACAGCATTTTGGGCATCAAGATGAACTCAAATGAAAATGATGCAATGGAATGAAATGATGTACATGTCGAGACGAAGATTTTGATATATCATATGTCCAAAACGGAGCTACGGATGCGGAGATATCGTGAGTCAAAGAATGCATAAAAAACTAGGGTTTCAGACGAAAGTCAACCGAGGAGGATACTTTGGATCTCAGATCTGGATCGTGCACGCGGATCGAGGCTCGCCGGAGTTCGCACTGTAGCAGCTCGCCGGACTTGGAGCTCGCGGTGGCCGGACTTGGACGGGGCGGTGATGAGGCAGGCGGCGGTGTCCGGCTCGGCAGGCGGCGATGGCGGCCGGGGAGCGGCGCGGTGGCATGGCGGCGCCGGCCGGTGGCGAAGGCGGCGGGGCTGCGCCGGAGTCGGGGAAGAGGAGGCGGCGTCCGGGAGAGGGCGCGCGGGCGCTCGGCCCGGGTAGGCGGCGGCGGGGATGTGGTCCGGGCGGCGACCACTAGGAGGCTGACACGAGGCGGCGGACGGGGAGGCCGGACATGTCCGTCGGCGGGGCGGCGGATCTGAAATTTTTTTTAGGGTTTGGACGGGGAGAGAGATCCGAAAATGGAGGGGGTATTTATAGGCATAGAGGGAGCTAGGAGAGTCCAAATGAGGTGCGGTTTTCGGCCACGCGATCGTGATCGAACACTCTAGGACATGGAGCAGAGTTTGGTGGGTTTTGGGCCAAATTGGAGGGGTGTTGGGCTGCAACACACACGAGGCCTTTTCGGTCCCTCGGTTAACCGTTGGAGTATCAAACGAAGTCCAAATGACCCGAAACTTGACAGGCGGTCTACCGGTAGTAAACCAAGGCCGCATGGCAAGTCTCGGTCCAATCCGGAAATGTTTAATCCCCACACATGAAAGAAAGCTAGAAATGGCCACCGGAGGAGAACGAAGCGCCGGAATGCAAAACGGACAACGGGGAAAATGCTCGAATGCATGAGATGAACATGTATGCAAATGCAATGCACGTGATGACATGATATGAGATGCATGAAAACGAAAACAACACACGGAGACAAAGACCCGAACCCGAGAAATAAATATAACTTAATGCCGGAAACGGCAAGAGTTGGAGTACAAATTGGGAAAGTTATATCTGGGGCGTTACAACACTCCACCACTACGAAAAGATCTCGTCCCGAGATCTAGGACTGAAAGAACTCCGGGTACTCAGAACGGAGGTGATCCTCGCGTTCCCAGGTAGCTTCACGGTCGGAATGGTGTGACCACTTGACTTTGAGAAATTTGATTGACTTGTTGCGAGTCCTGCGTTCAGTCTCTTCAAGGATTGCAACTGGGTGCTCACGATAGGAGAGATCTTCTTGGAGCTCAATGTCCTCGAAGTTGACGGTGCGTTCAGGCGTCTTGAAGCACTTTCGGAGTTGGGAGACATGGAACACATCATGAACATTTGCAAAGTTTGAAGGAAGCTCGAGTTGATAGGCGAGGTCGCCTCTCTTGCTGACAATCTTGAAAGGTCCGACGTATCTAGGGGCAAGCTTCCCTTTGATACCGAAGCGACGAGTCCCTTTCATAGGAGAGACGCGGAGGTAAACATGATCTCCGATCTCGAAAGCCAAATCACGGTGCTTACTATCATAGTAGCTCTTCTGGCGGGATTGGGCTGCTTTGAGGTTATCACGAATGACCTTGCACATTTCTTCTGCCTCTGTGATTAGGTCATTACCCAGCAGCTGACGTTCACCGGTTTCAGACCAGTTGAGAGGGGTACGGCATTTCCTACCATACAGAATTTCAAATGGGGCCTTGCCCGAACTTGCTTGAAAACTGTTGTTGTATGAGAATTCAGCATAAGGAAGACAATCCTCCCACTTCATGCCGAAGGAGATAACACAAGCCCTGAGCATATCTTCAAGAATCTGGTTGACACGCTCGACTTGACCGCTTGTTTGAGGATGGAAAGCAGTGCTGAAGCGGATGTTGGTGCCCATGGCCTTCTGAAAAGAATCCCAAAACTTGGAGGTAAAGATGCTGCCACGGTCTGAAGATATCACTTGAGGAATACCGTGCAGAGAGACAATTCGAGAGGTATAGAGTTCCGCCAATTGAGCTGCAGTGATTGACTCTTTGATAGGCAGAAAGTGAGCCACTTTGGTGAGCTTGTCGATGACAACGAATATAGCATCATTGCCACGCTTGGACTTTGGAAACCCAGTCACGAAGTCCATTTCAATGTGGTCAAACTTCCATTCTGGAATGGCAAGAGGTTGGAGGAGACCTGCTGGCCTTTGGTGTTCTGCCTTCACTCTTCTG
The DNA here is from genome assembly GCF_018294505.1 of Triticum aestivum. Lineage (NCBI taxonomy): Eukaryota > Viridiplantae > Streptophyta > Magnoliopsida > Poales > Poaceae > Triticum > Triticum aestivum. The sequence continues at coordinate 27,441,046 of NC_057809.1, forward strand.
CAGACATCACATTCATTCACGAATTGAGCGATCTCGCGCTTCATTCGAGTCCACCAATAAGTTTGCTTCAGATCCTGATACATCTTCGTGCTCCCAGGGTGGATGGAGAGGAGAGAGTTGTGAGCCTCGTTCATGATCACTTTACGAAGGTCACCTTTGGGTACCACAATTCGATCCTCGAAGAAGAGAGTGTCCTTGTCATCAAGGCGGTAGCACTTGTACTTGGACTGACTCTTTGCAATACCAATCTTCACCTTTTTCACCATAGCATCAAGAAGCTGGGCTTGGCGAATCTGGTCTTCCAAGGTAGGAGAAACTTGAAGGTTGGCGAGGAAACCTTGAGGAACAATTTGCAGATTAAGTTTGCGGAAAGCTTCACAAAGCTCGGGTTGATAAGGCTTCAGAATCAGACTGTTGCAATATGCTTTTCTGCTCAAAGCGTCAGCAATCACATTGGCCTTGCCTGGAGTATACTCAATACTCGGATTGTACTCTTGAATCATTTCGACCCATCGAGTTTGCCTGAGGTTGAGATTAGGCTGGGTGAAGATGTACTTGAGACTCTTGTGATCAGTGAAAATATCCACTTTCCTTCCCAATAGAAGATGTCTCCAAGTCAACAAAGCATGCACAACTGCCGCCAACTCGAGATCATGAGTGGGGTAGTTCTTCTCATTAGGCTTCAACTGGCGAGAGGTATAAGCAACAACTTTCTTCTCTTGCATCAGTACAGCACCTAGACCTTGGAGAGAGGCATCACAAAAGACCTCGTACGGCTTGGTTTCATCAGGCGGAGTCAGAACTGGAGCAGTGATCAACTTCTCTTTCAAAGTGTTGAAAGCAATATCACACTCCGGAGACCAAACGTACTTGACGTGCTTCTGAAGAAGATTTGAGAGAGGCTTCGCGATCTTGGAAAAGTTTTCAACGAATCTTCGGCAGTAGCTTGCGAGACCGAGGAAGCTACGGAGTTGCTTCACGTTCTGAGGAGGTTCCCAATTAACAATTGCAGACACCTTCTCAGGATTCACGGCAATGCCCTTGGCAGAGATGATATGACCAAGATAAAGCACCTCATCGAGCCAAAATTCACACTTGGAGAACTTGGCGTAGAACTGATGTTCCCTGAGCTTGTCAAGAACCAAACGCAAGTGCTTGGCATGATCTTCCTTGTTCTTGGAGAAAACCAGAATGTCGTCGAGATAGACCAAAACGAAGTCATTGGTGTAGGGGTTGAAGATGAAGTTCATCATGCGAGAGAACGTCGGAGGAGCGTTGGCGAGGCCAAAAGACATGACAGTGTATTCATATGACCCATAGCTTGTCCTGAAGCCGTCTTGGGAATATCTTGCTCACGAATGCGAATCTGATGATAACCCATACGGAGATCAAGCTTGGAGAATACTTGGGCACCCTTGAGTTGTTCGAACAGCTCATTGATGTTGGGAAGTGGGTATTTGTTCTTGATGGTCTTCTTGTTCAATGGACGATAATCAACACAAAGTCGGTCCGTTCCATCCTTCTTCTTCACAAAAAGAACACCACAACCCCACGGAGAAGTACTAGGCCGAATGAGACCCATTCTTTCTTGAACATCGAGTTGTTTCTTCAACTCCTTCAACTCTTCAGGGCCGAGCTTGTAGGGACGTTTGCACACAGGTTCCGTACCGGGCTCAAGTTCAATAACAAATTCAACGGGCCGGTGCGGAGGCATTCCTGGGAGTTCTTCTGGGAAGACGTCTTGATACTCACAAACGACTGGGAATCTGCGAAATAGCATCCAATTCACCCTTCTCATTGAGAGAAAACAACCGGATTGTATCATCCCGAGCGGCAAAGACAATGACATCCTCAGACGAATGAGTCAGTTGAATCTGCCTGGCTGCACAATCGAGCTGAGCCTTGTGCTTAGAGAGCCAGTCCATCCCGAGAATAAGATCGATATCCGAATTACCAAGAACCACCGGAGAAGAGAGAAATTTGTATCGCCCAAACGTGATTGTAACCTCCGGAACGCAAACTCGAGATGTCAACAGACTGGCCGGAGAGTCAATAGACAACGGACTCGGCAACATTTGAGTAACAAAATCATGCTTGGAAGCAAAAGGTCTCGAGATGAAACAATGCGATGCACCCGTATCAAAAAGAACTTTTGCAGGAATATCGTTAACAGGAAGGTTACCCATGATGACATCTGACGAATCCTCTGCCTGAGCTGCATTCACCATATTGACCTTGGCGTGCTTGGGGTTATGCTTGACCACAGCTGTACTTGCCGATCTGACAGGAGGAGGAGGAGGAAGACGCCTCTGGTTGAAACACTTGTTGGCGTAGTGACCCTTCTGTTGGCACTTGTTGCACGTGACCTCTGAGAGCGGACGGTGGTACGGAGCACTCGATCTTGGAGCTTGAGACGAAGTCTTGTTCTGAAAGCCTGGGTTGGGTGGGTGGGAAGAACCACTGCCACCTTTGCTCTTCTGCTGATACGGCTGACGGAACGGAGGAGGAGGAAGCCAATACTTCTGCTGCTTGGCCACTTGAGTAGAGGAAGAAGGCGTAGTGTCTCTGACTCGCTTCCTGGAAGCATCACACCTCAACTGAGCAGCCTCTTGCTTCAGTGCCATGTTGTAGAACTCATCGTACCTCAACGGCTCAAAAAGGACAAGAGCGAGCTGAATTTCTTCACGGAGACCACCCCTGAACTGATAGATCATGCTCTTCTCATCAGGAACATCCTGCTTGGCAAAACGGGCGAGCTTCTGGAACAACTTGTTGTAGTCATAGACAGACAAAGAGCCTTGCTTCAGATTGCGGAATTCCTCACGTTTGCTTTCAGTCACACTCTGAGGGATGTGATGAGCTCGGAAATCTCGACGGAAATCATCCCAAGTGATCAAACGTCCACCTCTGGAATCCTTGTACTGCTGGAACCACTCTGCAGCCTGATCTTTGAGCTGGAAAGAAGCGAACTTGACGAAATCTTCAGGCCTGACGTTGCTGCATTCAAAATGCTTGCCCAGATCCACTAGCCAATCGTCAGCATCGGTAGCCTCAACACAATTGCTGAACGTCTTTGGACCATTTGCGAGGAACTGGTTCAGAGTAGCAAAATGGTTCTGATTGTTGCCTTGATTCCCTTGACTGCCTTGATTGCGCTCTTGGAGGATTTGCATGATCAACTGTGTATTTGCATTGGTTGCGGCCATCACAGCTTGCCAAGCCTCCGGAGGAGGTGGAGGTGGTGGCGGATCAGGATTCGGAGTCGTGCGCTTGGAGGAGCCATCCTGAAGAGGTTGACCACCATTAGCACACAAATAGACAAATATTGAAGGTGAATCCAACGGAATGAAAATTGCAACATAAAGTCTTCACATCCGAACAAAATGAACGAATGCACTTCTCTTGAAGTGGTCACATATTCCTAAATTGCGAAGCCACGTAGAATTAGGTAGAAGAGGTAAATCAACAAGGGATGGAATCAACATATGACTTCGAAGCAACTCGAATACCACAACTCAAAATAAAACCAAGGATTGGCTTGCGGAATAAGCCGGAACAAACATATGATAGAGATTTCGTCCGAAGTTTTCGTGGTGGGACCTACACGGGCTCGATCGTACAGCACCATCATGTACAAGGCAGTGCACATGACATACGAAGCGTCCCCGAGTCAGCATAGCCAAGGACTCTTTAAGACACAACGAGACCACTGTAAAATCGACCGTGAATAGGCGAACCACTAGACGTCGAACCCCAATTTCATATCATACATCTGTCGGAAAGATATCCTAAGAGCTACTTGAATTCCCACCTATGAAACTCCCGAAACTTTCCGGTTATGCAATCAGGTGTTGGGGATACAGGGGAAGCATAATATCTCACCCAAACTAGCAAATCCTACATCCAGCTGTATCCATCCTTCAACACATAACCAAGAAACCTTCGGAAACCATCTACCTCAACCTTCGAAAAGCATCCGTTATACAAGTTATGGCGATACTCCCGAACTCCCGCCCCAGTACTGGGTGGCGTCGAGGTTATCTCACCAACGAACTGCATAAAGGAGATTTTCGATGTCAGCGAACATATCTCAAGTATACCAGAATTGCAGCGATAAAATTATGATGACAACACCTCAGAGCTCAACTCCCCGGGACACTTCCACTAAACCCCTGACAGGAGGCACCAAGACAGTATTCTCATCATAAGCCATCGGAACAAATCCAAGATACTCGCGTGATCCTAAAATTTTTTTAGTGAAATTTGAGAAGAGAAGAGTCAAAACTCTACGTCAGGATGCCTTACCAGAGCGATGAGGAGACTGGGAAGTAAAAAGAATTCCTAAACTCTCCGATATATAATTCCTAAAGGACTCAAAACATTTTTCTAGACACAACTCGGCTGCTAAAACGATCAAGCAATGGGGGCTCCTAAGGTCGGGGAAGGCTCTGATTACCAACTTGTAACGCCCTCGATGCGGCTATATCTCCCACGTGTCGAGGCACGACTTAGAGGCATAACCGCATTGAAAGCAATGTCGCAAGTTAGGAAATCATCACACATCCCATGTACATAAATAATATAAAGGGGAGGTACATAGTTGGCTTACACTCGCCACGTCACATCAAAGTACATAAATAACATACATCATCCAAACACTCATGGCCCGACTACGGCGCCAAAATAAAAGACAACCCAACAAGCGACATAGGTCCCGATCACCCCAACTGGGCACCACTACTGATCATCAGGAAAAGACACATAGTAACGCTGAGAGTCCTCGTCGTACTCCCACTTGAGCTCAAGCGCGCCATCTGGAGCTGTATCATCTGTCCCTGCATCTGGTGTAATAGTAATCTGTGAGCCACAGGGACTCAGCAATCTCGCACCCTCGCGATCAAGACTATTTAAGCTTAATAGGTAGGAAAGGGGTAATGTAAGTGGAGCTGCAGCAAGCGACTAGCATATATGGTGGCTAACTTATTCGCAAAAGAGAGCGAGAAGAGGAGGCAAAGCACGAGCGAGAAACTAGAGAGCAACCTGCGCAAACATAACTCCAACACCGTGTCCGCTTCCCGGACTCCGCCGAGAAGAGGCCATCACGGCAACACACTCAGTTGATTCATTTTAATTAATTAAGGTTCAAGTTATCTACAACCGGACATTAACAAATTCCCATCTGCCCATAACCGCGGGCACGGCTTTCGAAAGATCAATCCCTGCAGGGGGTCCCAACTTAGCCCATAACAAGCTCTCACGGTCAACGAAGGAATAGACCTCCACCCAAGACACACCGATCAGACTCGGTATCTCGGTACAACAAGACGATTCGACAGGTTAAAACAAGTCCAGCAACACCGCCCGAATGTGCCGACAAATCCCGATAGGAGCTGCACATATCTCGTTCTCAGGGCACACTCAGATGAGACATCCGTACAGTAAACCAGCCCTCAGAGTTGCCCCTGAGGTGGCCCCGCAGGCTCTCGTTCGGACCAACACTCAGAGGAGCACTGGCCCGGGGGGGGTTAAAATAAGATGACCCTCGGGCTCCGGAAACCCAAGGGAAAAAGAGGCTAGGTGGCAAATGGTAAAACCAATGTTGGGCATTGCTGGAAAAGCTTTAATCAAGGCGAACTATCAAGGGGTTCCCATTATAGCCCAACCGCGTAAGGGACGCAACAATCCGGGAACATAACACCGATATGACGGAAACTAGGGCGGCAAGAGTGGAACAAAACACTAGGCGAGAGGCCGAGCCTTCCACCCTTTACCAAGTATATAGATGCATTAAGATAACATGGCAATATAATGATATCCCAACAAGTAAATAAATGTTCCAACAAGGAACGGCTCCAATCTTCACCTGCAACTAGCAACGCTATAAGAAGGGGCTGAGCAAAGCGGTAACATAGCCAATCAACGGTTTGCTAGGACAATGGTGGGTTAGAGGCTCAACATGGCAATTGGGAGGCTGACAAGCAAGTGGTAGGCATCGTAGCATTGGCATAGCAAAAGAGCGAGCAAACTAGCATAGCAAAGATAGTAGTGATTTCGAGGGTATGATCATCTTGCCTGCACAGTTGTCAGAGTTGACTGGATCCTCAAAAGCAAACTCAACGGGCTCCTCGTTAGCGAACTCGTCTCCCGGCTCTACCCAACAACACAAACAAGCAACAAGGATACAATCAACCACGTGCAAGGTCAACCAATAAGATGCAAAGATGGTATGCTATGCGGGATGCGATGCGGGATGCAAAATGCAAGACGTGACAGGAAATGCATGAACCTGGCCTCAACTTGGAAAACCAAGTGTGCCACTGGATAGAGGGGATGAAATCACCTGAAAACGATATAAAGATCATAGGAATCGGAGCTACGGTTTGGAAATGGCAAGCGTTTTACGAAATGAACCGGTCTGCGATTTACAGCAAGTAGGCTCCTAAATGCAACGAAATGAACATGCTACAGCCACCAAACATGAAAACAAAATACATGGCAGGGATGTACACAAGATGCTTAACAAAACACTAGCACTGAGCCACGGCCAAATTCATCCATTATGAGGTTCAAACAAGCATGGCAAAAATGAATATGCAAAACAGATTTCAGACTTAGTGAAATTAACACTAGTCTGAAATTTCAGACCACGATGCTCTCTTCGGAGCAGCAAAACAACATGATACATAACCTGAACATGACAAGTAAGAACATGGCATGGAGCTACTCAACAAGCTTAACAAAACACCCAAAGTGACCTGGGGCCAAAAGGGTTCACAAAATACTCTAACGAGCACACGAACATAGATGAAACACAATCAGTTTTCAGACTTAGTGAAAACTGAGACATGCTGAAATTATAACTCACGAAGGCATGTAAACGAGCTCGATGCACTCACTACGGTGCAAGTCATGGCAAGGCAAGCATATATCCATAAAGAAGGCACAAAATGCTAGCTAGACATGGCAAGAACAATGGCATAGCATGCATGGATCACTAACAATAGCATCGGCAAAATCGCAAACAAGTTGACGATCTGCCCAGATTACCACGAAGCAAAAGTAGAGCTCGATTGACTCAAGCTAGAGCACTCCACATATGCAAACAAAGACATGGATGGATAGAGCATAACATGAATATCAAAACTCCCTTACTGATCATCCTCAAAAGAGGCACGGATCACTAGGAAACAAGCTGAACATATGGCATCATGAACTAAAATATCCCAGACTTAGTGAAATCCACTAAGTCCCTGAAAACAGAATTCTCAGGTGCCTCTCTTTGCAAGCTTGCACAAGTCACCACACACATCCTAAAACTACATGGGTGGCAACTCTGAAAGAAGACAAAATGCTTAACAATTCATCCCAAAGACTCACAGGCATAACATGCACACAATAATCATGGCAAAAATGACAAAAGTCTATGATGAACTAACGGATCTGCAATTTAACTCACGATGCCTCCTTCTAACAGCATTTCGGGCATCAAGATGAACTCAAATGAAAATGATGCAATGGAATGAAATGATGTACTCGTCGATACGAAGATTTTGATATATCATATGTTCCAAAACGGAGCTACGGATGCGGAGATATCGTGAGTCAAAGAATGCATAAAAAAACTAGGGTTTCAGACGAAAGTCAACCGAGGAGGATACTTTGGATCTCAGATTCGTGGATCGTGAACGCGGATCGAAGGCCTCGCCGCGAGTTCGCACTGTAGCAGCTCGCCGGACTGGAGCTCGCGGTGGCCGGGACTTGGACGGGGCGGTGATGAGGCAGGCGGCGGTGGTCCGGCTCGGCAGGCGGCGATGGCGGCCGGGAGGCGGCGCGGTGGCATGGCGGCGCCGGCCGGTGGCGAAGGCGGCGGGGCTGCGCCGGAGTCGGGGAAGAGGAGGCGGCGTCCGGGAGAGGAGGCGCGGGGCGCTCGGCCCGGGTAGGCGGCGGCGGGGATGTGGTCCGGGCGGCGACCACTAGGAGGCTGACACGAGGCGGCGGACGGGGAGGCCGGACATGTCCGTCGGCGGGGCAGGTGTCCGGCGTGCGCGAGGACGAATGGATCTAGGGTTTCGGAGGAGAGGGGAGATCCGAAAACGAGAGGGGGTTTAAATAGGCATAGAGGGAGCTAGGAGAGTCCAAATGAGGTGCGGTTTTCGGCCACGCGATCGTGATCGAACGCTCTAGACATGGAGCAAAGTTTGGTGGGTTTGGGCCAAAATGGAGGGGTGTTGGGCTGCAACACACACAGAGAGGCCTTCTCGGTCCCTCGGTTAACTGTTGGAGTATCAAACGAAGTCCAAATGGTACGAAACTTGACAGGTGGTCTACCGGTAGTAAACCAAGGCCGCTGGCAAGTCTCTCTGTCCCATCCGTAAATGTTTAATCCTCACACATGAAAGAAAGCTAGAAATGGCCACCGGAGGAGAACGAAGCGCCGGAATGCAAAACGGACAACGGGGAAAAAGCTCGAATGCATGAGATGAACATGTATGCAAATGCAATGCACGTGATGACATGATATGAGATGCATGAAAACGAAAACAACACACGGAGACAAAGATCCAAACCCGAGAAATAAATATAACCTAATGCCGGAAACGGCAAGAGTTGGAGTACAAATTGGGAAAGTTATATCTGGGGCGTTACAACACTCCACCACTACGAAAAGATCTCGTCCCGAGATCTAGGACTGAAAGAACTCTGGGTACTCAGAACGGAGGTGATCCTCGCGTTCCCAGGTAGCTTCACGGTCGGAATGGTGTGACCACTTGACTTTGAGAAATTTGATTGACTTGTTGCGAGTCCTACGTTCAGTCTCTTCAAGGATTGCAACTGGGTGCTCACGATAGGAGAGATCTTCTTGGAGCTCAATGTCCTCGAAGTTGACGGTGCGCTCAGGCGTCTTGAAGCACTTTCGGAGTTGGGAGACATGGAACACATCATGAACATTTGCAAAATTTGACGGAAGCTCGAGTTCATAGGCGAGGTCGCCTCTCTTGCTGACAATCTTGAAAGGTCCGACGTATCTAGGGGCAAGCTTCCCTTTGATACCGAAGCGACGAGTCCCTTTCATAGGAGAGACGCGGAGGTAAACATGATCTCCGATCTCGAAAGCCAAATCATGGTGCTTACTATCATAGTAGCTCTTTTGGCAGGATTGGGCTGCTTTGAGGTTATCACGAATGACCTTGCACATTTCTTCTGCCTCTGCGATTAAGTCATTACCCAGCAGCTGACGTTCACCGGTTTCGGACCAGTTGAGAGGGGTACGGCATTTCCTACGATACAGAATTTCAAATGGGGCCTTGCCCGAACTTGCTTGAAAACTGTTGTTGTATGTGAATTCAGCATAAGGAAGACAATCCTCCCACTTCATGCCAAAGGAGATAACACAAGCCCTGAGCATATCTTCAAGAATCTGGTTGACACGCTCGACTTGACCGCTTGTTTGAGGATGGAAAGCAGTGCTGAAGCGAATGTTGGTGCCCATGGCCTTCTGAAAAGAATCCCAAAACTTGGAGGTAAAGATGTTGCCACGGTCTGAAGATATCACTTGTGGAATACCATGCAGAGAGACAATTCGAGAGGTATAGAGTTCCGCCAATTGAGCTGCAGTGATTGACTCTTTGATAGGCAGAAAGTGAGCCACTTTGGTGAGCTTGTCGATGACAACGAATATAGCATCATTCCCACGCTTGGACTTTGGAAACCCAGTCACGAAGTCCATTTCAATGTGGTCAAACTTCCATTCTAGAATGGCAAGAGGTTGGAGGAGACCTGCTGGCCTTTGGTGTTCTGCCTTCACTCTTCTGCAGACATCACATTCATTCACGAATTGAGCGATCTCGCGCTTCATTCGAGTCCACCAATAAGTTTGCTTTAGATCCTGATACATCTTCGTGCTCCCAGGGTGGATGGAGAGAAGAGAGTTGTGAGCCTCGTTCATGATCACTTTACGAAGTGCACCTTTGGGCACAACAATTCGATCCTCTAAGAAGAGAGTGTCCTTGTCATCAAGTCGGTAGCACTTGTACTTGGACTGACTCTTTGCAATCCCAATCTTCACCTTTTTCACCATAGCATCAAGAAGCTGGGCTTGGCGAATTTGGTCTTCCAAGGTAGGAGAAACTTGAAGGTTGGCGAGGAAACCTTGAGGAACAATTTGCAGATTAAGTTTGCGGAAAGCTTCACAAAGCTCGGGTTGATAAGGCTTGAGAATCAGACTGTTGCAATATGCTTTTCTGCTCAAAGCGTCAGCAATCACATTGGCCTTGCCTGGAGTATACTCGATACTCGGATTATAGTCTTGAATCATTTCGACCCAACGAGTCCGCCTGAGGTTGAGATTAGGCTGAGTGAAGATGTACTTGAGACTCTTGTGATCAGTGAAAATGTCCACTTTCCTTCCCAATAGAAGATGTCTCCAAGTCAACAAAGGATGCACAATTGCCGCCAACTCGAGATCATGAGTGGGGTAGTTCTTCTCATTAGGCTTCAACTGGCGAGAGGTATAAGCAACAACTTTCTTCTCTTGCATCAGTACATCACCTAGACCTTGGAGAGAGGCATCACAAAAGACCTCGTACGGCTTGGTTTCATCAGGCGGAGTTAGAACTGGAGCAGTGATCAATTTCTCTTTCAAAGTTTTGAAAGCAATATCACACTCCAGAGACCAAACGTACTTGACATGCTTCTGGAGAAGATTTGAGAGAGGCTTCGCGATCTTGGAAAAGTTTTCAACGAATCTTCGGCAGTAGCTTGCGAGACCGAGGAAGCTACAGAGTTGCTTCACGTTCTGAGGAGGTTCCCAATTAACAATTGCAGACACCTTCTCAGGATTCACGGCAATGCCCTTGGCAGAGATGATATGACCAAGATAAAGAACCTCATCGAGCCAAAATTCACACTTGGAGAACTTGGCGTAGAACTGATGTTCCCTGAGCTTGTCAAGAACCAAACGCAAGTGCTTGGCATGATCTTCCTTGTTCTTGGAGAAAACCAGAATGTCGTCGAGATAGACCAAAACGAAGTCATTAGTGTAGGGGTTGAAGATGAAGTTCATCATGCGAGAGAACATCGGAGGAGCGTTGGCGAGGCCAAAAGACATGACAGTGTATTCATATGACCCATAGCTTGTCCTGAAGGCCGTCTTGGGAATATCTTGCTCACGAATGCGAATCTGATGATAACCCATACAAAGATCAAGCTTGGAGAATACTTGGGCACCCTTGAGTTGTTCGAACAGCTCATTGATGTTGGGAAGTGGGTATTTGTTCTTGATGGTCTTCTTGTTCAATGGACGATAATCAACACAAAGTCGGTCTGTTCCATCCTTCTTCTTCACAAAAAGAACACCACAACCCCACGGAGAAGTACTAGGCCGAATGAGACCCATTCTTTCTTGAACATCGAGTTGTTTCTTCAACTCCTTCAACTCTTCGGGGCCGAGCTTGTAGGGACGTTTGCACACAGGTTCCGTACCGGGCTCAAGTTCAATAACAAATTCAACCGGCCGGTGCGGAGGCATTCCTGGGAGCTCCTCTGGAAAGACGTCTTGATACTCACAAATGACTGGGATCTGTGAAATAGCATCCAATTCACCCTTCTCATTGAGAGAAAACAACCGGATTGTATCATCACGAGCAGCAAAGACAATGACATCCTCAGACGAATGAGTCAGTTGAATCTGCCTGGCTGCACAATCGAGGTGAGCCTTGTGTTTAGAGAGCCAGTCCATCCCAAGAATAAGATCAATATCCGAATTACCAAGAACCACCGGAGAAGAGAGAAACTTGTAATCACCCAATGTGATAGAGACATCCGGGACGCAATTGTTAGAAGTCATTTGCTTGCCCGGAGACATAATCTTCAACGGAACAGGAATCCTTTCAGTCACAAAATCATGCTTGGCCACAAATGGAGTTGAAATAAACGAAAGCGATGCACCAGTATCAAAAAGTACTTTAGAGGGAACATCGTTAATAGGAAGGTTACCCATGATCACATCTGACGAATCCTCTGCCTGAGCTGCATTCACCATATTGACCTTGGCGTGCTTGGGATTATGCTTGACCACTGCTGTACTTGCCGATCTGACAGGAGGAGGAGGAGGAAGACGCCTCTGGTTGAAACACTTGTTAGCGTAGTGACCCTTCTGTTGGCACTTGTTGCACGTGACCTTTGAGAGCGGACGGTGGTACGGAGCACTCGATCTTACAGGTTTAGACGAAGACTTGTTCTGAAAGCCTGGGTTGGGTGGGTGGGATGAACCACTGCCACCTTTGCTCTTCTGCTGATACGGCTGACGGAACGGAGGAGGAGGAAGCCAATACTTCTGCTGCTTGGCCACTTGAGTAGAGGAAGAAGGCGTAGTGTCTCTGACTCGCTTCCTGGAAGCATCACACCTCAACTGAGCAGCCTCTTGCTTCAGTGCCATGTTGTAGAACTCATCGTATCTCAACGGCTCAAAAAGGACAAGAGCGAGCTGAATTTCTTCACGGAGACCACCCCTAAACTGATAGATCATGCTCTTCTCATCAGGAACGTCCTGCTTGGCAAAACGGGCGAGCTTCTGGAACAACTTGTTGTAGTCATAGACAGACAAAGAGCCTTGCTTCAGATTGCGGAATTCCTCATGTTTGCTTTCAGTCACACTCTGAAGGATGTGATGAGCTCGGAAATCACGACGGAAATCATCCCAAGTGATCAAACGTCCACCTCTGGAATCCTTGTACTGCTGGAACCACTCTGCAGCCTGATCTTTGAGCTGGAAAGAAGCGAACTTGACGAAATCTTCAGGCCTGACGTTGCTACATTCAAAATGCTTGCCCAGATCCACTAGCCAATCATCAGCATCGGTAGCCTCAACACAATTGATGAACGTCTTTGGACCATTTGCGAGGAACTGGTTTAGAGTAGCAAAATGGTTCTGATTGTTGCCTTGATTCCCTTGACTGCCTAGATTCCGCTCTTGGAGGATTTGCATGATCAACTGTGTATTTGCATTAGTAGCGGCCATCACAGCTTGACATGCTTCTGGAGGAGGCGGAGGTGGTGGCGGATCTTGATTCTGGTTCTGACTGGTGCTCTTAGCGGAAGCCATCCTGAAGAGGTTGACCACCGTTAGCACATAGGCAGATAAATGAAGCTAAAACCAACGGAATGAAAATTGCAACATAAAGTCTACACATCCGAACAAAATGAACGAATGCACTTCTCTTGAAGTGGTCACATATTCCTAAATTGCGAAGCCACGAAGAATCGGGTAGAAGAGGTACATCAACGAGGGATGGAATCAACATATGTCTTCGAAGCAACTTGAATACCACAACTCAAACTAAAAACCAAGGATTGGCTTGCGGAATAAACCGGAACAAACATATGATAGAAATTCCGTCCGAAGTTTTCGTGGTGGGACCTACACGGGCTCGATCATACAGCACCATCATGTACAAGGCAGTGCACATAACATACGAAGCGTCCCCGAGTCAGCATAGCCAAGGACTCTTTAAGACACAACGAGACCACTGTAAAATCGACCGTGAATAGGCGAACCACTAGACGTCGAACCCCAATTTCATATCATACATCTGTGCAAAGGATATCCTAAGAGCTACTTGAATTCCCACCTATGAAACTCCCGAAACTTTCCGGTTACGCAATCAAGTGTTGGGGATACAGGGGAAGCATAATATCTCACCCAAACTAGCAATACCTACATCCAGATGTATCCATCCTTCAACACATAACCAAGAAACCTTCGGAAACCATCTATCTCAATCTTCGAAAAGCATCCGTTATACAAGTTATGGCGATACTCCCGAACTCCCGCCCCAGTACTGGGTGGCGTCGAGGTTATCTCACCAACGAACTGCATAAAGGAGATTTTCGATGTCGCGAACATATCTCAAGTATACCAGAATTGCAACGATAAAATTATGATGACAACACCTCAGAGCTCAACTCCCCGGGACACTTCCACTAAACCCCTGACAGGAGGCACCAAGACAGTATTCTCATCATAAGTCATCGGAACAAATCCAAGATACTCGCGTGATCCTAAAAAAAATTGTGAAATTTGAGAAGAGAAGAGTCAAAACTCTATGTCAGGATGCCTTACCAAAGCGATGAGGAGACTGGGAAGTAAAAAGAATTCCTAAGCTCTCCGATATATAATTCCTAAAGGACTCAAAACATTTTTCTAGACACAACTCGGCTGCTAAAAACGATCAAGCAATGGGGGCTCCTAAGGTCGGGGAAGGCTCTGATTACCAACTTGTAACGCCCTCGATGCGGCTATATCTCCCACGTGTCGAAGCACGACTTAGAGGCATAACCGCACTGAAAGCAATGTCGCAAGTCGGCAAATCATCACACATCCCATGTACATAAATAATATAAAGGGGAGGAACATAGTTGGCTTACACTCGCCACGTCACATCAAAGTACATAAATAACATCCATCATACAAATCACTCATGGCCCGACTACGGCGCCAAAATAGAAAAGACCCCCAACATGCGACAAGGCCCTGAATCTAACCCCGACTGGGCACCACTACTGATCATCAGGAAAAGACACATAGTAACGCTGAGAGTCCTCATCGTACTCCCACTTGAGCTCGAGCGCGCCATCCGGAGCTGTATCATCTGTCCCTGCATCTGGTGTAATAGTAATCTGTGAGCCACAGGGACTCAGCAATCTCGCACCCTCGCGATCAAGACTATTTAAGCTTAATGGGTAGGAAAGGGGTAATGTAAGTGGAGCTGCAGCAAGCGACTAGCATATATGGTGGCTAACTTATTCGCAAAAGAGAGCGAGAAGAGGAGGCAAAGCACGAGCGGGAAACTAGAGAGCAACCTGCGCAAACATAACTCCAACACCGTGTCCACTTCCCGGACTCCGCCGAGAAGAGGCCATCACGGCAACACACTCAGTTGATTCATTTCAATTAATTAAGGTTCAAGTTATCTACAACCGGACATTAACAAATTCCCATCTTCCCATAACCGCGGGCACGGCTTTCGAAAGATCAATCCCTGCAGGGGGGTCCCAACTTAGCCCATAACAAGCTCTCACGGTCAACGAAGGAATAGACCTCCACCCAAGACACACCGATCAGACTCGGTATCTCGGTACAACAAGACGATTCGACAGGTTAAAACAAGCCCAGCAACACCGCCCGAATGTGCCAACAAATCCCGATAGGAGCTGCACATATCTCTTTCTCTGGGCACACTCAGATTGTCTAAACTTCCGGTAGGCCAGCCCAGAGTTGCCCCTGGTAGCCACCCGCGGCTGACGTTTCAGACCAACACTCAGAGGAGCACTGGCCCGGGGGGTTAAAATAAGATGACCCTCGGGCTCCGGAAACCCAAGGGAAAAAGGGGGTAGGTGGCAAATGGTAAAACCAATGTTGGGCATTGCTGGAAAAGCTTTAATCAAGGCGAACTATCAAGGGGTTCCCATTATAGCCCAACCGCGTAAGGGACGCAACAATCCGGGAACATAACACCGATATGACGGAAACTAGGGCGGCAAGAGTGGAACAAAACACTAGGCGAGAGGCCGAGCCTTCCACCCTTTACCAAGTATATAGACGCAATAAGATAACATGGCAATATAATGATATACCAACAAGTAAATAAATGTTCCAACAAGGAACGGCTCCAATCTTCACCTGCAACTAACAACGCTATAAGAAGGGCTGAGCAAAGCGGTAACATAGCCAATCAATGGTTTGCTAGGACAATGGTGGGTTAGAGGCTCAATCATGGCAATTGGGAGGCTGACAAGCAAGTGGTAGGCATCGTAGCATTGGCAAAGCAAAAGAGCGAGCAAACTAGCCTCCACAGTGATTTCGAGGGTATGATCATCTTGCCTCCACAGTTGTCAGAGTTGACTGGATCCTCAAAAGCAAACTCCACGGGCTCCTCATTAGCAAACTCGTCTCCCGGCTCTACCCAACAACACAAACAAGCAACAAGGATACAATCAACCACGTGCAAGGGCAACCAATAATATGCAAAGATGGTATGCTATGCGGGATGCGATGCGGGATGCAAAATGCAAGACGTGACAGGAAATGCATGAACCTGGCCTCAACTTGGAAAACCAAGTGTTCCACTGGATAGAGGGGATGAAATCACCTGAAAACGATATAAAGATCATAGGAATCGGAGCTACGGTTTGCAAATGGCAATCGTTTACGAAACGAACCGATCTGCGATTTACAGCAAGTAGGCTCCTAAATGCAACGAAATGAACATGCTACAGCCACCAAACATGAAAACAAAATACATGGCAGGGATGTACACAAGATGCTTATCAAAACACTAGCACTGAGCCATATCCAAATTCATCCATTATGAGGTTCAAACAAGCATGGCAAAAATGAATATGCAAAACAGATTTCAGACTTAGTGAAATTAACACTAGTCTGAAATTTCAGACCACGATGCTCTCTTCGGAGCAGCAAAACAACATGATACATAACCTGAACATGACAAGTAAGAACATGGCATGGAGCTACTCAACAAGCTTAACAAAACACCCAAAGTGACCTGGGGCCAAAAGGGTTCACAAAATACTCTAACGAGCACACGAACATAGATGAAACACAATCAGTTTTCAGACTTAGTGAAAACTGAGACATGCTGAAATTATAACTCACGAAGGCATGTACACGAGCTCGATGCACTCACTACGGTGCAAGTCATGGCAAGGCAAGCATATATCCATAAAGAAGGCACAAAATGCTAGCTAGACATGGCAAGAACAATGGCATAGCATGCATGGATCACTAACAATAGCACCGGCAAAATCGCAAACAAATTGACGATCTGCCCAAATACACAACGATGCAAAAGTTGAGCTTGATTGACTCAACCTAGGGAGCTCCAACATAGCAAGTAAATACATGGATGGATAGAGCATAACATAAATATCAAAACTCCCTTACTGATCATCCTCAAAAGAGGCACGGATCACTAGGAAACAAGCCGAACATATGGCATCATGAACTAAAATATCCCAGACTTAGTGAAAATCACTAAGTCCCTAAAAACAGATTACTCAGGTACCCCTCTTTGCAAGCTTGCACAAGTCACCACACACATCCTAAAAATGCATGGGTGGCACCTCTAGAAAGAAGACAAAATGCTTAACAATTCATCCCAGAGACTCACAGGCATATCATGCACACAATAATCATGGCAAAAATGACAAAAGTCTATGATGAGCTAACGGATCTGCAATTTAACTCATGATGCCTCCTTCTAACAGCATTTTGGGCACCAAGATGAACTCAAATGCAAATGATGCAATGGAATGAAATGATGTACATGTCGAGACGAAGATTTTGATATATCATATGTCCAAAACAGAGCTACGGATGCGGAGATATCGTCAGTCAAAGAATGCATAAAAAACTAGGGTTTCAGACGAAAGTCAACCGAGGAGGATACTTTGGATCTCAGATCTGGATCGTGCACGCGGATCGAGGCTCGCCGGAGTTCGCACTGTAGCAGCTCGCCGGACTTGGAGCTCGCGGTGGCCAGACTTGGACGGGGCGGTGATGAGGCAGGCGGCGGTGTCCGGCTCGGCAGGCGGCGATGGCGGCCGGGGAGCGGCGCGGTGGCGTGGCGGCGCCGGCCGGTGGCGAAGGCGGCGGGGCTGCGCCGGAGTCGGGGAAGAGGAGGCGGCGTCCGGGAGAGGAGGCGCGGGGCGCTCGGCCCGGGTAGGCGGCGGCGGGGATGTGGTCCGGGCGGCGACCACTAGGAGGCTGACACGTGGCGGCGGACGGGGAGGCCGGACATGTCCGTCGGCGGGGCAGGTGTCCGGCGCGCGCGAGGACGAATGGATCTAGGGTTTCGGAGGAGAGGGGAGATCCGAAAATGGGAGGGGGTTTAAATAGGCATAGAGGGAGCTAGGAGAGTCCAAATGAGGTGCGGTTTTCGGCCACGCGATCGTGATTGAACGCTCTAGGACATGGAGCAAAGTTTGGTGGGTTTTGGGCCAAAATGGAGGGGCGTTGGGCTACAACACACACGAGGCCTTCTCGGTCCCTCGGTTAACCGTTGGAGTATCAAACGAAGTCCAAATGGTACGAAACTTGACAGGCGGTCTACCGGTAGTAAACCAACGCCGCATGGCAAGTCTCGGTCCCATTCGGAAATGTTTAATCCCCACACACGAAAGAAAGCTAGAAATGGCCACCGGAGGAGAACGAAGCGCCGGAATGCAAAACGGACAACGGGGAAAAAGCTCGAATGCATGAGATGAACATGTATGCAAATGCAATGCATGTGATGACATGATATGAGATGCATGAAAACGAAAACAACACACAGAGACAAAGACCCGAACCCGAGAAATAAATATAACTTAATGCCGGAAACGGCAAGAGTTGGAGTACAAATTGGGAAAGTTATATCTGGGGCGTTACATCAACGCATTGCAATACCGTTTACGCTCACTTTTATCATTAATTACCTTGCTGTTTTTATATTTTCAGATTACAAAAACCTTTATCTACCATCCATATACCACTTGTATCACCATCTCTTCGCCGAACTAGTGCACCGATACAATTTACCATTGTATTGGGTGTGTTGGGGACACAAGAGACTCTTTGTTATTTGGTTGCAGGGTTGGTTGAGAGAGACCATCTTCATCCTACGCCTCCTACGGATTGATAAACCTTAGGTCATCCACTTGAGGAAAATTTGCTACTGTTCTACAAACCTCTGCACTTGGAGGCCCAACAACGTCTACAAGAAGAAGGTTGTGTAGTAGACATCAGGGGAACCGACACATGTTGTATTGTTTCCATCGAGGATAACAAGATGGGGTTTTTGTCATATTGCTTGAGTTTATCCCGCTACATCAAGTCATCTTACTTAATGCGTTATCCTGTTCTTATGAACTTAGTACTCTAGATGCAGGCAGGAGTCAGTGGACGTGTGGAGTAATAGTAGTAGATGCAAGCAGGAGTCAGTCTACTTGATACAAATGTGATGCTTATGTTCATGATCATTGCCTTAGATATCGTCATAAGTTTGCACTTTTCTATCAATTGCTCAGCAGTAATTTGTTCACCCACCGTAAGATTTTCTATCTTGAGAGAAGCCTCTAGTGAAACCTATGGCCCCGGGGTCTACTTTCCATCATATAAGTTTCCGATCTACAATTGTGTTGGTTGAATAGATGAATCTGAGATTGTGTGATGCATATCGGATAATCATACCCACGGATACTTGAGGTGACAATGGAGTATCTAGGTGACATTAGTGTTTTGGTTGATTTGTGTCTTAAGGTGTTATTCTAGTACGAACTCTAGGGCTGTTTGTGACACTTATAGGAATAGCCCAACGGATTGATTGGAAAGAATAACTTTGAGGTGGTTTCATACCCTACCATAATCTCTTCGTTCGTTCTCCGCTATTAGTGACTTTGGAGTGACTCTTTGTTGCATGTTGAGGGATAGTTATGTGATCCAATTATGTTATTATTGTTGAGAGAACTTGCACTAGTGAAAGTATGAACCCTAGGCCTTGTTTCAACGCATTACAATACCGTTTACGCTCACTTTTATCATTAGTTACCTTGCTGTTTTTATATTTTCAGATTACAAAACCTTTATCTACCATCCATATACCACTTGTATCACCATCTCTTCGCTGAACTAGTGCACCTATACAATTTACCATTGTATTGGGTGTGTTGGGGACACAAGAGATTCTTTGTTATTTGGTTGCAGGGTTGCTTGAGAGAGACCATCTTCATCCTACGCCTCCTACGGATTGATAAACCTTAGGTCATCCACTTGAGGGAAATTTGCTACTGTCCTACAAACCTCTGCACTTGGAGGCCCAACAACGTCTACAAGAAGAAGGTTGTGTAGTAGACATCAGGGGAACCGACACATATTGTATTGTTTCCATCGAGGATAACAAGATGGGGTTTTCGTCATATTGCTTGACTTTATCCCGCTACATCAAGTCATCTTACTTAATGCGTTATCCTGTTCTTATGAACTTAATACTCTAGATGCAGGCAGGAGTCGGTGGACGTGTGGAGTAATAGTAGTAGATGCAAGGAGTCAGTCTAGTTGATACAAACGTGATGCTTATGTTCATGATCATTGCCTTAGATATCATCATAACTTTGCGCTTTTATATCAATTGCTCAACAGTAATTTGTTCACCCACCGTAAGATTTTCTATCTTGAGAGAAGCCTCTAGTGAAACCTATGGCCCCGGGGTCTACTTTCCATCATATAAGTTTCCGATCTACAATTTTAGTTTCGTATCACTTCCTTTGCAATCTTTTACTTTCCGTTCCATAAACCAAAAATACCAAAAATATTACTTTACCGATTATCCATCTGTATCAGATCTCACTTTGCAAATAACCATGAAGGATTGACAACCCTTTTATCGCATTGGGTGTAAGTTGCTATTTGTTTGTGCAGGTATTCGGTGACTTGTGCATTGTCTCCTACTGGATTGATACCTTGGTTCTCAAAACTGAGGGAAATACTTACTCTACTTTGCTGCATCACCCTTTCCACTTCAAGGGAAAAACCAACGCAAGCTCAAGAGGAAGTAGGAAGAATTTCTGGCGCCGTTGCCGGGGACATCTACGCCAAGTCAAGACATACCAAGTACCCATCATAAACTCTCATCTCTTGCATTATATTATTTGCCATTCGCCTCTCGTTTTCCTCTCCCCCACTTCTAAAATGATTTGCCTTTTCTTCGCCCTCTTCCATTCGTCTTCTTCGCTTGCTTTTTGTGTGCTCATGTGTTGGATCGCTTGCTTTGTCACGATGTCTCAAGAGAATACCAAATTGTGTGACTTTTCCAATACCAACAACAATGATTTTATTAGTACCCCGATTGCTCCCGCTACTAATGCGGAATCTTGTGAAATTAATGCTGCTTTGCTGAATCTTGTTATGAAAGATCAATTTTCCGGCCTTCCCAATGAAGATGTCGCATCCCATCTAAACAATTTCGTTGATTTGTGTGATATGAAAAAGAAAAAAAGATATGGATAATGATATTGTTAAATTGAAGCTATTTCCGTTCTCACTTCGAGATCGTGCTAAAACTTGGTTTTCATCTTTGCCTAAAAATAGCGAGTGTCATTTTTTAATGCGAGTGATTAGTTTTTAAAGAATGATTGGCATTCTTTCTTAATTGCTCATCTACTAATCGTTTGGCGTGTTTTCTTATCTTGTCAAAATCATATGCCCTGGCTGTAAATATCAAAGAATAATTTCATTTGTTGGGCTTGGACTGTACTGTCCGAGAGTCAGAGTATAAATACCATACGATTTCAAGAGCAATAGCAACGGGGCAACCATTAGTCCATACTCTACACCATATGGCTAGAAATTTTATATTATATATAACAAAGTTGTGACAAATTGGAAATGGCAAGCAATAATATGAATATGTTGCTATAGGTTATTATTATTACACATGCATGTGTACCTTGATCCTTGCTTGGACATAGGGTCCGAGGAAGTTACATTGCTTCGACTACTGATATTGTTTGTGTCAAAGTGTGCCACAATGGCATAAATATTGTCGTTGCATAATGGGAAACCACGTCATATTTATCGATGATATGTGGAAATAGGGATGAGCTACTTTATGAAGATATATAAGGATGTATGGGTTACGTTGGTGGAAAATGTTGTTACGAACACAAATGCAGTTGCATTTATCATGCATTCGCGATGAAGTGCGCTATTGTGGCATATATCTTCCTTTTTGCCACAGAAGCATGGTAGAATTATAAAGAGAGTATGTTTCTATAGACATTTCAAAAAAGAGATTTGTGTATACTCTCATTATACTGTAAGCACCATAGATTATTCAGATTAGAAGTTGTTGTCTCTACCACATATTTATATTTTCTAAACATACTAATATCTATATCGCATAGAAAATCATGTATTTATATGAGATCTTTGTGGTGCATGATAAAGCAAGATTCCTTTTGTTATTGCAGCAATTTATAAGTATTTAAATATATACTAATAGCTAGTTTCTTCTGTGTTATAAGGACAAAATAAGACATGCATAGACATGCAAATACGTATTAGAAATCTGCTACTCCAAATGTATCATGTTAATCCATGTAAGCCACGAATCGTGTGCATATCAGGCAAAGCAGTTTTTTGTTTGTGAAAACAATACATAATACTAATCGATGGTATAGACGATTCAATACATATGCATCAAGACACCGCTACCTTGCACATAGTGATATAGGATGGAATTGAATCTGATCCGCTCATTTCCAACTTAATCGAGTAATGTGTACTTCTCATAAATAGGCATGTATATAGTAATTGTTCTTTTGACCAAACGCTTGGTATATTAATGATCACATTATACATTTATGTAACATTTCTTACTTGCGAAATCTTTTACAAATTGGAATATGGGAATTTTATTAATACCTAGAAGAAATACTACTATTCAGAACATATAATAACTGGTACTATACTTTTTCTTAATATTGGTACTATACTTAATTGGACCAAAAGTTACACATATTTTTGATTAGTTCATTTTTTTCTACAGATTTATCGGCGCCATTATTTCTCTATGGTTGACATGTATATGAACTACTGTCTGTATATATTGATCTGCATTTAGACAAATATCAGGGACAAACACACATACTGTTTAGCATGTGTAGTTGTAAAGGTAGAATACTGATTTGTAGTATTAAGCAAATATATTTATAAGATCCTACTACAATGTATATGGATTGAGAATCAGAGAAATAACCAAGTGTTGTGCAAGGATCATTCTGACTATCCAGTGGCAGAATAAAAATAGGATGCTAAGCGCGGGGAGAATACTTATGTCCTATAAACCTGCAAATAAGAAGCATGCATTCACCATATATTAGAATTCCAAATTTTATAGTTCCTTTGCATGTTGGAAATAAGCTTTGCCCCTTGTGATATGGATTATCACGTAGAATGGAAAGAGGAGAAAAAAATTATGGCTTAGCAGAATCAATGAGGGAAAGCACTACATGTGAAGTATCAAAACGTTGTGATAGCACGAACCCCACCAGATTTGAACTCGTGCTCTTAGTATGACATGAAAAGAGGGGCTACTCTCCAATCGAAGTGAAAATAGTAGGACTTTGAACTTATATATATATATATATATATATATATATATATATATATATATATATATATATATACGCTTAAAAATTCTAAAAGCAAATGGTCAAAAACTCAGAATAGCTTGAGCGGGCACTACTTGCTAACTCAAGCACATGGCAACACAGTATTAAGTCAAGATTTTGCAACCGAGAGGGAAAGTCAAATATTTCCTTTAGCCTACATATATATAAAAACAAAAACGGCGTTCCTTAATTATTATTCAAACTGAAAACACATGCTATCTTTAAAAGCAAAGATGTACCTTATGTGAGAATCATGCATGTGTTATTTCTAATCAGTTAGGCAATAAAATAATAGCATCGTATCATTAGATAAATTATTTTTCAACTGAATCAGACACGTGGGGTTTGACAAAATTGAAAGTATATGCGAAGATGTTAAGGAGAAAATGTCAATATAAAAAAATTGTTTCTATAGGCAGATGTGAATTACGTACAAAAATAGGTCTGTTCGCTTTACAAAAGTTCTGGTGAAACCAAACTCCTGAGTTACTACATGTAGAGCTCAAAAATACCAGATATAGAGTATAAAATGAGAATGGAATACTAAGTGCGTCTTACAGAAATTATAAGATCTTTTTAATAGCTTCCTACAATATTACATAGCATACACAACAATGAGGCATCAAATGAATCAGTATTCTAAATATGTAAAGAAGAATAAGAAACACAAAGTAGCTGCTGCTCGAGCAACTACTATATGCAAATACAATGCTTGAGAATTTTCAAGCGTTCTGTTCGCTTTTTAACCTGATTCAGCATGGATTAAAAAACCACAGTACTTAATTCCGTGTATCCTAAATTCAAGCGTCATGTTCGACGAATTTCACCATAGATTTACATGCCTGTGGACTTGTAGAACCAACAGCGCACTCTACAACATCCGACAGATAAATCGATCTGCTTTCCGTTCGCTGTAGGTTGTTCATTGGGAAGCAGCACGATCCACTTTAGACCACCATCAGTAGACCTGATCCTACGCTGCATCGCATTGTTATATTGCAGTCAGCTCGGAACTTATGTCAAGGAGAATAGTTAGCCGATGGATTTGATATTTGGCCTTTTTGAGATCTGAAACGTGTGTGTACTTCGTAGCTGTCAGCAGGTGGAAGGCCGTCCTGACAAAGAGGCATATTGCATCCTAAATTCAAGCACCATGTTCGAAAAAAATTCAGTATAGGTTTACTTGCCTGTGGACTTGTAGAACCAACATCAAACCTGACAAAATCGGACAGATAAATCGATCTGCTTTCCGTTCGCAGTAGGTTCTCCAATGGGCAGCAGCACGATCCACTTTAGACCACCTGATCCTACGCTGCATCTTGCAGTCAGCTCCGAACTTAACCCAGAAGAATAGTTAGACGATGGATTTGATAGTTGGCCTTTTTTTAGATCAGAATTGTGGGTGTACTTTGAAGCTGGCAGTAGGTGCAGGGCGGCTCGGTGATCCTGACAAAGATGAGATTGATCGGGGTCGCTAATAATCCCTTGTAGCACCTGCCGGGATCCTTTGTGGTTCGCCGATGGTCCTGCCGGGCGCCGAGTGCACTTGATGGCGATGGGATCGAGGGAAGAGAAGAATTGAAGGAGGTGGGGTCGAGGGAGATGTTTTTCCTATTTTAGGGGGAGATATCTTTCCTTTCTGTTTTTGCGTGATTGTTTTCGTTTTTCAATCGGCAGAAGATTTTATTGACAGATTTGTTTTCTTTTTCTTTTCATCACGGGATTTTACATGAAAGGATGCTATCTTTTTTTAGCATGGAAGGAAGATATCTTTTTTAAAGGAACCGATGGATGCTTTGTTTGTTTGTTAAGCCAATCTTGACGGTGTCGCGTTCCTTTATTTTTTACGGGGCCATATATGCTACCATTGATTGCAATTAGTTTTTTTCTTTTGGAGATGGATTATTTGTTTGTTGAACGTGTCTGCCTTAATTATGGATGGACCATCTGTGTAACGCATGTTTACTTTTTATCTTGGACGTTAATTCTATAATCTAACGGTGTAATTAATTTTGATGATGTGGATTAATGAGAAGGCCTTAAAAGTTGCCTCCAATTAGTAAATATAAGATATAAGATATTGATTCATGGAATAAGTTTAAGGATGAATTTATTTCCAAGTATTTTCCTCCCGCTAAGATCATCTCCCTTAGGAACGACATTATGAATTTTAACCAACTTGATCATGAACATGTTGCACAATCTCCGCAGAGGATGAAATTGATGATATGAAATTGCCCTACACATGGTTTGAATATGTGGATGATTATATAATTTTTTATGCCGGATTGAATTTTGCTTCTAGAAATCTTTTAGATTCGGCCGTGGGAGGTACTTTTGTGGAAATTACTTTAGGAGAAGCTATTAAACTCCTAGATAATATTATGGTTAATTATTCTCAATGGTATACTGAAAGATCTTCCACTAGTAAAAAAGTGCATGCGATTGAAGAGTTTAATGTTTTGAGTGGAAAGATGGATGAGCTTATGAAATTATATGCTAGCAAGAGTGCTCCTGTTGATCCTAATGATATGCCTTTGTCTACTTTGATTGAGAATAATAATGAATCCATGTATGTGAATTTTGTTGGTAGGAACAATTTTGGTAATAACGCGTATGGAGGTAATTTTAATCCTAGACTGCTTCCTAATAATTTCTCTAATAATTATGGTAATTCCTACAACAATTATTATGGAAATTATAATAAGATGCCCTCTGATTTTGAGAATAGTGTTAAATAATTTATGAGTTCGCAAAAGAATTTCAAAGCTTTGATTGAAGAAAAATTGCTTAAGATTGGTGATTTGGCTAGGAACGTGGATAGAATTACCCTTGATGTCGATTCTTTAAAACTTAGATCTATTTCACATAAGCATGATATCAATGAGTCTCTCAAGGCTATGAGAATGTCCATTGATGAGTGCAAGGAAAGAACTGCTAAGATGCGTGCTAAAAATGGTTGGTTTATAAAAGCGTGTTCTTCTAGCTAGTTTTCGTGAAAATAATGATGAAGATCTTAAAGTGATTGATGTGACTCCTATTGAATCTTTGTTATCCAATATAAATCTTGAGAAAGATGGGACTGGATATGAGTCAACTTTAGTTAGAAGGCGTCCCAATGATTCGGAGTTTTTAGATCTTAATGCAAAAATTGATAAAAGTGGGATTGGAGAGGTTAAAACTTTAGGTAGTGATGAACCCACTCTTTTGGATTTCAAGGAATTTAATTATAATAATTTCTCTTTAATAGATTGTATTTCCTTGTTGCAATCCATGTTGAATTCTCCTCATGCTTATAATCAAAACAAAGCTTTTACTAAACATATCATTGATGCTATGATGCAATCCTTTGAAGAAAAGCTTGAATTGGAAGTTTCTATTCCTACACTAGTAGAAAAAGGGTCAAACGTGAAGCACATTAGTGTCGGTTTGAATTTGAGCCGGCACTAATGTGTGCATTAGTGCCGGTTCCAACGGCTAGCCGGCCGCTCTCATTAGTACCGGTTCGTGGCGATCCTTTAGCACCGGTTCGTGCCACGAACCGGTACTAAAGTGAGTGGTGGTAGGATGTTGTCAGTCCGGGGCCCCTCCAGCACCTTTAGTACCGGGTCGTTTCATGAACCGGTACTAAAGGTCGTCCTACATAGACCCTTCGTCCACCCGAGCTCGCTCTGTTCTTCCCCTTTCCCCTCTCCTCTCTGTTCTTTTCCCTCTTCCTCTCAAGCTCATCACACATTTTGCCCAAAATTTGTCAAGATTTGAAGGCCCCCATCCATTCAAATGATCACAAAGGTTAGCAACTTTTTCCTTTCATCTCTCATTGCTAGATTAGCTCGTGCAATGCTTTATATAGTGATTGATTTTTGAGTTTAGTAATATGTGCTAGTATTTGATTTATATGCAATTTGAGGTCAAAAATAACACTTAGTTTGCATATGTAGGTGTGGTTTACTTAGTACCTTCTAAATCTCCATCGTAACCACCGTCGATAGCTCGCAACGTCCCGTCGCCAGCACCACCTTGTGGTGAGCCTCTTGTTCATGAAGTTTTATATAAAAAATTGATGTTTGTGTGATTTGAATATATAGTTACTCGTATAATTATCTTACCCATACATTGTTTGTTATACATAGTGCCATGGTTTTGATATCCGTCCCCGTTGGCCCTCGTCCGGGTTATGATTCGGATGTGGTATATTCTCTTTTAAAACTATTCATTGCATTTCGTGTTTATGACAAATTATGCCCATCAAGTTGACATAGATATTTGTATGTAGGAGGTAGTTGAACCGGAAATTCCAACCGACCCTATTGTCGAGAGGTTAAATTTAGTTAAAAGAGAAAACGAGGATTTGAAGGAAAAATTGAAAAGAATTGAGGGGGAGAAGATGGAATTGGAGTTGCATGTTGCCGATGTCGTCGATGATCACAAGATTAAGATGGAGAAAATGCGCTTGAAGATTAGAAAGATTAGAAAATATGCCATTCATAGTGAGGCTTGGTATCATTATGCTGTTGGATCAATTGTTACCTTAGTTGCGATCTTGATCGCATTTGTTGTTGCATTTAAATTCTTTAGCTAGGGACTTATTTGTTTGTTGCATTTAAGTGTTGTATGATCTTTATGTATGAACTTTATGTATTGTATTAATTTGATGTTTTCGGTGTTGTGTATTGAAGATGAGCCGGCAATGGATGTACGATGACCAATGCTCTCCCGAGTTCATTAATGGCGTGCGTACTTTTCTGCTTGCGGCTGAGGCAAACAAGCGAGCGGATGGTTTTATGCCTTGTCCATGTGCTGGCTGTAAGAATGATCACAATTACTCTACGTCAAGAACCATTCACGTCCACCTGTTTGAGTCTGGTTTCATGCCCCAGTATAATGTTTGGACCAAGCATGGAGAAAGAGGGGTTATGATGGAAGACAATGAAGAAGAAGAGGACAACGACAGCTATCCTGGCCATGGGTTCCCTGAATACGATGATACAACAATGAGGGAAGAAGCTGAGCCGGTAATGCGGGAAGAAGCTGAGCCGGCAATGCGGGAAGAAGCTGAAGAAGAGGCATCGGATGAGCCCGTTGATGATCTAGGTCGGGCCATTGCCGATGCAAAGAGAAACTGCGCAAGTGATTTGGAGAAGAAGAAGTTGCAGCGCATGTTAGAGGATCACAAAAAATTGTTGTACCCGAATTGCGTAGGTGACAAGAAAAAGCTGGGCACCACACTGGAATTGCTGCAATGAAAGGCAGAGAATGGTGTATCTGACAAGGGATTTGGAAAGTTGCTGGTAATGATAAAGGATATGCTTCCAAAGGACAAGGAATTGCCCGAGAGTACGTACGAAGCAAAGAAGGTTGTCTGCCCTCTAGGGTTAGAGGTGCAGAAGATACATGCATGCCCTAATGATTACATCCTCTACCGCGGTGAGTACGAGGATTTGAAAGCTTGCCCGGTATGCGGTGCATTACGCTATAAGATCAGCCACGATGACCCTGGTGATGTTGAGGGCGAGCGCCCCAGGAAGAAGATTCCTGCCAAGGTGATGTGGTATGCTCCTATAATACCACGGCTGAAACGTTTGTTCCAAAACAAAGAGCATGCCAAGGCGATGCGATGGCACAGAGAAGACCGTAAGAAAGACGGAAAGTTGAGAGTACCCGCTGACGGGTCGCAGTGGAGAAAAATCGAAAAAAAGTACGGGAAGGAGTTTGCAGATGACGCAAGGAACGTATGGTTTGGTCTAAGCGCAGATGGCATTAATCCTTTTGGGGAGCAGAGCAGCAACCATAGCACCTGGCCTGTGACTCTATGTTTGTATAACCTTCCTCCTTGGTTGTGCATGAAGCGGAAGTTCATTATGATGCTAGTGCTCATCCAAGGCCCTAAGTGTCAAGACCCTGATTCCAAGTCACAGCGATCTAGCCAGTAACACCTCATATCACTTTGCGGCCTCACGCACGGTATCCCACGGGTGTCGCCTTACCATGGCCCGGGACCGTTTGCGCCTTTTGGCTCACGTATATGATAGTGTCGCTAGCATCCATATGACAGAGAACCCGGGCCGACATGGCTAGTCGTGAACCCAAAGCGGCATAGACCTATGGAGACAGGCATACATGAATCACATCAAGCATGTCGGTCATCAGTGAGTGAATCCGGGCTGTAGCACTGGGCTAACAGGACTCTGGGGAACCTGGGCTGTACCAGGCTAGGCAGGACTCCGGATGTCACCGCGTGACATTTCCCCGAAGGGACAGACATAGGAACGACGTGAAACACATGCCGGCCAGTCAAGTGTCCTGAGCAGTAGTGCTGGGCTAGCAGGACTCCGATGAACCGGGCTGTAGCGGACTATTATGGCTCGAGGAACACTAGACTACATTTCCCCATAAGAAAGACTGCCAAGGATAAACAACTAGATTGTCGGATCCCACTCATACCAATCATTTCAATCATACACACAATATGCCCGATATGAGTACATACAACATGGCATCACAACAAAACTCTACAACTCAAATACTTTATTTAAAGGCTCCAGAGAGCCATACATAACATGTTCATACAGATAGGGGTCACATGACCCGACACTCAAGTCATACAATCATACAAGCACAAGCGGAAGCAACTAGTCTGAGTACAGACACTAGAAAGAAAGAAGGCTTCTCGAAGCCTGTCTATCTACATAGGGCTCTCCATGGCCAGGATCACCACCTGGGTGGCTAGTCACTCGTCGACGTCAAGGTCTACGTAGAACCCATCGGAGAGGCACTACAACAAAAACTGTCAGTAGAGACGTCAAATTTCATACCTAGGGACATGTTATTTCACCTCTAGGCAACTGTAGAGTCGTTTTAGTAAAGCGTCTTCCCACAGACCGTCTCAAACCAGGTAGACACGCTTGCTAAGCGTCTTTACATGACATGGGACGCTATATAGAAACGTTCAATATCATGTCTACACAAGTAGAGACGTTATGTTAGACATGCTCATATCACATCTCTACTCTCATAGAAATGTTTCATTTGCGTCTCAAGACCAGGTGAGGCGCTTGTGTAAATACGTTCATCATGGGCCCAGTACTTTATACACGTCATGTAGAGACATTATATTTATCTTTAAATGTACATAAGCAACTCCATACAGATGAAATGTTTTACTTTAAATATGGTTTGATTTATTTCAAATTTGTATTTCATCATTTTAAATTCGATCATTTGATCATGACATGGCCGCACATGCAGATTAATTCAATAATATCATTATATGAAGGTACCATTCCACGTCATAGATTGCATTTGCAAACATCGCATTATCAAAATTGGCAAGCTGAGTAGATACTTACACCAAAGTTCACAACTGAATAATAACAGACTCCCTCCGTCCGAGAAAAGTTGTCTCCATGGTCATTTTACAAAAACACCCTCAGCTAATTCCCGACAAACGACGCAGCCCCGCCGCTCGTCTCCCCCGCTCGCTTCCCAGCTCGGCTCCCCGTGCCGGAGCTCCCTGCTCCCCTTCCCGCGCCTGAGCTCTCCCGCGCAGCTTCCTCGAGCGTCGCCTGAGCTCCCCCTCCTTGGTCCCTTCCTCCACCCCTGCGGGAGATAGAGTAAAGGTGGATCGGCGGACTCCCCAAATTACACGCTTGGGAGCTGAGGGAGGAGGAGCAGGCGGAGGGCGCGGCGGCGGAGGCCGCAGAGGAGGAGACCGAGGAGGGGCAGGAGGCGAGGAGCACCTCAGCCATGTCGGCGTAGCGCTGCTTGTCATCGAGGGTGCTCCCGTAGTCGCTCTTGATGGACCAGGAGTCGGCCGCCACGGATCCTGGTCCCGAGCATCCGCTTCGGGAACATCTCCGGGTCCTCCGGCGGCCACCGTATCCCCGCCATGCCCGCCGCCCGCTCGCCGGAGATGGATGCTCAGCCGACCACTCCCGCCCCCGCAAAACAGAGTGCAAGTGAGAACTTCAACGCTCACTAAATTTCAGAGCTCAAGTACTCTGCTTTGCTGCTTTGCTTTAGACGTTCAAGTACAGTAGATGTTCTGCTTTGCTTTTCTTTGCTGCTAAACCAAATGCTCTGCTTTGCTGCTAAATCAAATCTCAGGGCAATGGGGCTTCAGGGAATTTGGGTGCTGAGGGTTCTTCTGTCAGGAGGAAGCATGGTGGTGGTGTACAGAGGATAATTCCCAGTTCGTTTTGGTGAGTTGAAGAGCATTCCTCCCTGCCCAGCCCTGCCTAGTTGAAGAGCATTGTCTACTTTGGTAAAGTAAAACAATTTTGTCAAGCAAAGCTAAGAATTTGTACAGGCAGTAGCACTGTACTGACAAAATTGAATTTCTATTTAAATTTGTACAGGCAGCAGCACATAATTTAAATTTGTATAGGCAGCAACACCGAATTTAAGCTTGACTGAATGTAGTACACTGAATTTAAGCTTTGAAAGAAGAATCTAAATAATTCTAACTTAATTCAAATAAATCCAACTTAATTCAAATAAAATCGAAAATTCAGTCACTAGTGATGGATTATGCTCAACAAAATTACCAAGTTTAGTGTAATTCAGTCTAAAATTGACAGCAAACTGTTAAGGCTTCCATATTTTGTTATTTTGGTTAATTAAAAACAAAATCTATGTGATGCAGGTTTGCATGTGAAGACCTTCACTGTGCACTCATCATGTAAGCCACTTTGTACTCTTACTATGCTGTCGTTTCTCTGTCTTTCTGTCAGGAAGGATTTGGGGATGTTTTCAGAGATGTTTTCCTTCTCCCATTTTAGACCATGATCATTTTAATGCTACAGTTCAGAAACAAAATTTTTAGTGAAGATGATCTTAATGGTGATACTGTCACAACAAGAAGTTTAATTAGCAGTCCTTGGTCTTTAGAACATCAAGGAAATTTAGTTGATGAAAGCACATTCCATGAACATCAAGGAAATTTCAGTAAACTCTAGTAGGATTTTTCCAAGTTAGTGCTTGCAAAATTTGTTGGGATAGCACCAATTGAAGAGAAGCTTGTCCAACATCGTCTGAGATGGTTTGGGCATATTCAGCGCAGGCTTCCAGAAGCTCCGGTGCATAGCGGACGGCTAAAGCGTGCGGAGAATGTCAAGAGATGGCGGGGTAGACCGAATTTGACATGGGAGGAGTCCGTTAAGAGAGACCTGAAGGATTGGAGTATCACCAAAGAGCTAGCTATGGACAGGGGTGCGTGGAAGCTTGCTATCCATGTGCCAGAGCCATGAGTTGGTTGCGATATCTTATGGGTTTCACCTCTAACCTACCCCAACTTGTTTGGGACTAAAGGCTTTGTTGTTGTTGTTGTTGTTGTCGTAGTGCTTGCAAAATTTGTCACTGTCAATTGAAATATGAGTGTATGTTTTCATTTTCCAAGCTAGTGCTTGCAAAATTTTCAAGCATTGACATAACTTGACAGTATATGTTCACTAATTTTAATCTTGTTTTCTAATTCTAGTTTCAAGTACAGATCAGTATGGTTTATAAAATTTAGGACCATGTGAATAAAATGCTTTCAAGTAAGAAGATGATTATTGGACTATGTCTGTTTTCACTGCTCACTGCTAACTGAATTTTCTGAAGCTAGCATTTAAAAAGTGATGTCTGTCTTCCCATCTCATTGCTCACTGCTAGCAATGATTTATACTCCAGCAATTTCATGATTTGTACATTGAGCTCTAGCAGTTTTAGCAATTTCATGCAATTACAGTACCTTGTTCTTGTTGTGGCCAAATTACTCCTATCATATACTCCTTGTTCTTGTTGTGGAAATTTTGTTTAGAAGGGCCCCTTAAGAAGATGAACTATGTGAATAAAATGCTTTCAACTAAGAAGATGATTATTGGACTATTGAGAAAAAAAACTCTGGTCACTGAAGATGACTGTTTCTCCCCCCTATGCTGAAAAACTCCGCTCAATGGTCTAAGACTTGGTCCTTGATTAAAACTGTCATGTCTTTTTTTCTGCTTGTTCTAATCTGCGAAGTAGTGACTGGGTCAGCTTGAATTTAGTCACAAGTTTGCTTACTGAATGCAATATGTATGTATGGAGTACTGATACAGTGTGGAGTGCTGCTGTTGATTGGGACAACTAACACCAGTATTCCTGTGATTAGAACATGGAGCAAATTGGGACAACTAATGGCAGTATTCGTTCAAC
Organism: Triticum aestivum; assembly: GCF_018294505.1. Classification (NCBI taxonomy): domain Eukaryota; kingdom Viridiplantae; phylum Streptophyta; class Magnoliopsida; order Poales; family Poaceae; genus Triticum; species Triticum aestivum. The sequence goes on from NC_057809.1 coordinate 27,474,451, forward strand.
TCAAAAATGATTTTCTCTCTATAGTTTGAGCCACATCCATGACCTGAAAAACAGTAAACTCAAACTGTCTGTAACAGTTAACTGTTTCTGGGATTTCTGTGGTCCTTTAAATTCAGGTCATGTACTCCTGGGAGTTGTCTGAACTTTTTTGTTAGAACCTGGGAGTCGTACATGACCTGTAGAACATCTAAAGTTCTGTTAAAACATTCTGTAATTCAAGGTTTGGTCTTCAGCCCTCTGTTGCAGCATGTGCCGCCCAACATGACCTGTAGAACACTAAATGGATGCACAAGAAAAGGAAAATGGCAGCAAGGAGGGAGAGGATATTTTAGTAAGGAGTGGGTCTAAGATCTTACTGTAGTTAAGAGTTCAAAACAACAGTTGCCTGTTTTTGCAAGTTCAAATAAAAAATGAATATTGTTCCAAAAATTATATGGAAATTACCCTTGTTAAGTTTGTCTCTCTGAATTTGCTGACCCTGCTGTGATATTATTGTTAATAATGACTTGTTCACCGTTCTATTCTTCCTAGGTTGTGGTACACATGCATGTTGAGCCTAGGTACACAGATGACTCATCAATCGAAGCTTGCTACAGGTGAAATTGTGAGTGTTTTCTACGCAACCAGAGAAAGCTTGCTCGTAATTCAGGCAAGAAGGGGGCGATGAAGAGGAGGCCGTGAATGTGTTGATTCAGGATCCAACTGGATGATCCGCCGGTGCTCTAATCCTCAACAAGTTCACATCAATCTGATCTACAATGATGCTACCATGATGCTACCCAGACAATCTCACACCAATTTGTCCATATGACAAGAATTTCAGGGCGGGGGCGCTGGTACCTTCAACAGCAGCACAACGGGGGACAAAGAAGAAGATTGGGGCCGCCTGGACGAAGATCGGGAGCTACACCACCACTAGCAGAAGCAGCAGAGGTGGAGGAAGATGGCAACAGCAGAAGAGGACGGAGTGGCGGAAGGCAGCGTGCCGGCGGCCGAAGCGGACGACCCAGGCCTTGCGAGCGGCGCACGTAGGCGGCGGGGGTCACCTTTGTGGCAGCTGCGCAGGTGGGCGGCGATGCTGGGGACGCGAGCAGGACGACGAGGAGATGCCGCCCATCAGCCATGGAGACGCCGCCCGTCGAGTTGTCGCCGGAGAGGAGCAGGCGGGCGGCGACGAAGCTTGCCTCTGTGTGCGCAGGTAAGCAGGGGAGGCACAAGTTTGCAGCAGCGGGACAGGTGGGCGGCGGCGCAAGTGCGACTTCATCGTCGGCTGATCCCTGCGGTGGCTGGGGCACGCGGTGCCCGCCGGCGACGAGGGGAGACGGAGGCTGGGTGCGCGGTGCCCGTGGGCGTCGGGGGAGGAAGAAGGGCAGATTAGCATGAGATTTAAAATGATAAGGTCTTTTTGGCAAAATTACAATTGAACTGCGCCGGTGACAACTTTTCCCGGACGGAGGGAGTACAAATAAATAAAAAATATCCTATAGTCTAGAACTATGTTTCTCAATTAAGCTAAAATATAACATAAGGAACAATACTTTTTCATTCACAGACTAATCCTGGCTCCCTTTTCAAATCCTGAACTACCCAATTACTCCTGGCTCCCTTAATGCACTCTCTTTTCAAATACTGAACCGCCCTGGGAAAGCAAATGAACAATGTTTTTAGACAAGTGCAAGATAAGATGTTCTTTGATAAATTATAAGTGTATCATACAAATGCTTCGTTGGAGTGGTTGGCTTAGTTTTTTTCTTACCTAAAAACAGCCACAAAGATTTCGATAACTAAAATATCTTAAATGTGGATATTGGAGCATACTTGATGGTTGTATGGAAACATACTTACATGTGAGGAAGGCCAAGCAATAACATAACCAGCATCTCCTGCTGTTTGGAGTTTTTCATATGGTCTAACCAGTTCTCATCTCCTAGATATAGCTACGGACAGAGACTGCAACATATTGTTCTCCAAGCATGTTTCCTTCAACCACATATGTTCTATATTTACTCCCTAAAATTCCATTGGCCAAGGGTTTGTTTTTGCTTCTCAAATTGATCGAAAAGAACAAGACTTCAGTTTTATCACACTTTTGCAAGAAATAGAACATTTGCTATTAATAAAACTGGGAAGATTTCACTTTACGCAAAGAAGGACAATTTCATAGAGAATTAGACCAACTACAATTATACAACCGTTTGGATACCTAGCATATATGTACCTGCTTATTGACTTGGTGAAAACCACCTAGCCTGACTGCACTGTTATTTTCAGTATGAGCATTATGCAATTAAATAGTAAGAGTTATGAATGGAGAGATATAACCAGCTCAAGAATGATAATTTCCAAGAGTTCTGATATCATGTACTAGGAATGCACTAAGCAGCCCTATTCTACACATACTTTTGATCAGCTTAGATTAAGGTTTTGTTACAACATAATAATTTATTTTGAAAGCTAAACATGCATGGATGATGCAAACAAATAAAGTACTCGTCATGTAAACTAGAAGTGTATGTGTGTTTTCTGTGCTGGCCTATAGTGCTGAGTGATCTTGCGATGTTGTTTCCATCATATATTCATTGTACTATAATGTAAAGCAATGCTAACATGCCAGGCCCGAAACATTTTAAGTTCATTTATGTGATTATAAATTATCAAATGTAACCGTGACCATAAATCAATGGATTATGACATGTTTAATCATAGTATATCACTTTCTAGCCGACATTTGGAAGTTAAAAAAATAACCATTAATCATGAGACAAATAAACAAGGAAGTGGACTTAATGAATTTTATCATCAAACTGCATGAGCAAAATAGCTTGCCATCTAACCTTACACCTCCAGTCCGTGCTTCCTTTGAAATGCTCTCCCCTGAAATGGACAAAGAGATTGTAAATAATGTGCATGCTTTATCAAAAGGTAACACCTGTTGGGCGTGAAAAAACATGACCATTTTTCAGTCCCAGGAATGGCAACATCGTTAGACATTTATGTTTCTCCTAGAGATAGCAAGGCTAGTATATAGGCCACTGAAGTAGCTAAATAATGGACGGTGAATGAAATCAAATTATTCGCTATAGGCAGAATTAAACTAAGAGATAATATCATCAATCGCAAATGATAGCCATTATCAGATAAGGACTGCCAGATAGCAGAAAGAAGAAAATCCTCTTTCGAAACAGGAGAAGCAGAGCCAAATCACCAGAGTAACACCTATATAACTCTGTTCTACTTCTGCACATATATAGTGAACATTTCATTAAGCAAACAATTACCATATTTGCATATTACCACTGAAATAGTTGGTTTCAAACAATCATATATTTTCTCCCTATCTTTTCTTTTCTTTGCTGAACTAGATGTACTATTCATGTTCATAACAAAAGATACATTATTCTTCTATTCTCTAATTCACAAAGGTGATGAAATAAATTTAAGTAAAATATGTTATGCGATCTTTTTTTTTCCTGGGTGAAACAGAACATGCTATGTGATTGTTGAATACACGGATGCAATCAAAACATGGATGCGCCATTTTCGTGTCATCTGTCCATTTACTTGGTTGTGTGATGTGACAATTCTCAAAATGTTATCAATTTTCTACTAACTTCGAATCTTAATTCCATTTGTTTCACAATGCAGGGGGGCGGCTGTGGGCTGTGGTAGACCAATTTGTACTACTTGCCAGAAAGGAGTAACTACGAACAGACAAGGGAGGAGGCTAGACAGACCTTCAAAGGAAATTGTTTGTCCTGTATGACCGCATCACTTGGGATCAAGTGGAGTGAGTCCAATAAATAGCACTCAGGCATGAAACGTCAGAGGTCAAATCACGCGCTGGTAGCTCCAAGGCAACAACGTCGATGGCAACCAATCCCCGCACAACGACTAGAGTTTTGCCAGGAGGGACGTGCGCAAGGGCGGATGGCAAAACGGCGACAAGGAGCCGAGCCAAAGGTGGTCTCCGGCGCCAACACCGCCGCCCTGCAAATCCGTCATTGCCACGCAACAGGTTGTACGCCAAACATGACGAGCATTGTACATGCTGGTAGTTTTTCACCTCTCCCCAGGATCTGTAAACAACACGCAACCCAACCGAGAAGCAATCAAACCGAGCGAACTGTATGTACGCCCAACATTCAGAAGATTTTTTTATTGGTGTGAATATCTACTCTACTCCTACCACGGAGGTAGTTTTTCACCTCTCCCCAGGATCTGTAAACAACATGCAACCCAACCGAGAAGCAATCAAACCGAGCGAACTGTATGTACGCCCAACATTCAGAAGATTTTTTTATTGGTGTGAATATCTACTCTACTCCTACCACGGAGCAGGGAGCCTGCAGTTTGCAGAGTCGAACAACAAAAATTGACAACGATTAAGCAGGAAATCAATTTACTACACAAGTTTGAGACACTAGAAGAATTCGAGGATTTTCCGTACCAGCTTGAGCGATCAGATCACAATATGCAGGGGCACGACGAATCTGGGGTGGCTACCCAAGGCGGCACGGATGCACGCCCATGCTTGCTCTGCATATTCCACCTGTAGGTCGAAGACGAAGATGTTCCTCGTAGCAGATGCTTCCTCCGACCTTAATCTGCACATCCCCGGCCCCGCCGCCCTCGTCCCCTCCATACTCGCCCAAAACCTAACCACGCAGCCGGGATAAGATCACGGCGCACCGCAACATCCCCTCCTCCTTATGCTGCCTCCGGCGCCCGATTGAGTGGCCGGTAGCCACGCCCCTCGGCGGGCACAAGCACAACCCCAAGCTCGCGTCGCGCCGGCCGCCTCAGCGCCGCAAATCCCGCCCGAGAAGTGGGACCACGGCTACCTGCAGGACAGAAACAGAGCGGAGAGGTCAGGATTCGCCGGCCCGGGCAGCGGAACGGCACGCCCGCACCAAATCACGGCCACCAGAACGAACCGCGGGATTAGAGCCGCCGCCGCCGCCTCAAGCGTGCCGCCACACCTGAAAGGGGGTGGACGAGGAACAAGAAGCCCTGAGGCACCCGCCGGCCGGTCTCTGTCCCCCAACCTCCGCCGCATCAAATCGCTCGCCGCCCATCGAGTCTCCCTCAAGTCCGCCACCAAACAAATCGATCGCCGCTCCTGTGTGGAGGCGATGCACATCACTGGCCGTGGCCAGGGAGGGATCCCATTAGATGGATTAGGAGGTTGGAGAAGGAGATAAGTGGGGAGATGGCCGCGTGGGTGAGAGAAAATACACACAGGGAGATATTTTCTGGCTGCAAAAGAAAATAGGAGCGCCGAGGGCCAAAATATTTCCTCCAAACGAAATTCAGGAAAACATAATTTTTATCATTTAAAAAATGACAATTTGTTTCTGTTATAGATAAAACAAGGAAAAGATTTAAAAACAGTCGGATGATTTCCTGGTTTGTCAGTCGCCTCGCGCGCCGTCTGATCGGACGCAATCATGTGGCACCAAGCGCGCTCGGAGCGCTCTACCCATCAGGCGAGTTAGCGTGCCCAACCCATCCTAGTTACTACTCCCTCCGATCCGTGGAATACGTAGCATATAGCCTACTCGCATAAAGGTACATGGTCCCTTTTTTTTTTCTTTTTACATCACACTTAGTAGTGCTTTGCCAGGTATTAACATATATGATACTGCAAATAATCTCAAAATAATATATTTTTTAAACAAAAATCTTAAGATGAAGCACTTAGCAAGCACCAAACAAGGATTCCAACACCATTTTCTTGACACTGGTCATGGATATTTGTTGGATTTGGTACTAGCAAGTTCAAGGAGTCATGGTTGCTTTGGATATAGCAATGTTTAGAGTAGCGTCCTTGATGTTGTGGCCGTTCAAGCATCCCCATCACAACAAATGTGGAGCAGCTGGGTTGCCGTTGTAGTATTGTCGAAGTAGTCGTGCCATTGTCGTCGGAGCAGCACCACGGCCGGTAAGCATGCCATCGCAACATCATCGAAGTACGCTGTTGTCGTTGTAGTATCGTCGAAGTCGTCGGACCATTGTCGTCGGACCACCGCTATGGCGGGTAAGCATGCCATTGCAACATCATCAAAGTACGTCATCGCAGCATCACCGTGGTCGTTGAAGCACGCCATCGCAGCATCGTCGTGACCATTTGAAGCATGCCACCGTCACAGTTGGTTACTGCATCGTCGTGGCTGTCGAAGGACCCGTTGCGGCCGTTGAAGCATGATGTCGCAACATCGTCGAAGCGGTCGGGTTGCCATGTAGCATCGCCACGGCTGTCGAAGCACGCCACCGCAACATTATTGAAGTAGTCAGGTTGTCGTTGTAGCTTGCCGCAACCGTCAAAGCACACCGTGGTCGTCAAATCATGCCACCACAACATCATTGAAGTAGTCAGGTTGTCGTTGTAGCTTGCCGCAACCGTCAAAGCACACCACGGTCGTCAAATCATGCCATCGCAACATCATTGAAGTAGTCAGGTTGTTGTCGTCGTAGCTTGCCTCAACCGTCAAAGCACACCGCGGTCGTCAAATCATGCCATCGCAACATCATCGAAATAGTCGGGTTGCTAGGGCAACATCCTCGAAGTAGTCGGGTTGTCGTTGTGGCATTGTGGCGGCCGGCGAAGCACAGAGCCGTCGTGCCATCCCCGCGGCCGTCGAAGCACGACATCGCAACATCATTGAACCAGCCAGGTTGCCATCGTAGCATCGTCGTGGCTATCGAAGCACCTGCCGCATCCATCGAAGCACGCCATCGCGACATCATTAAAGTAGCCAGGTTGTTGTCATAGCATCACCGCAACCGTCAAAGCACACCGCGGTCGTCAAAGCAAGTCGTCGCAACATCATTGAAGCAGTTGGGTTGTTGGCGTAACATCATCGAAGTAGTCGGGTTGTCGTCACAGCATAGTCCCGGTTGCCGAAGCACAGAGCCGTCGTGTCATCCCCGCGGCCCTCGAAGCATGTCGACGTAACATCGTCACGTTTGGGCAACCTTGAGGCAACACAAAGACACTCCCATAACACCGGCTTTCGGCACGCCTCGCATCACGACGGCGCCCCCCTCATAGCACGGGACCACACGAGTCGATACTGCAGACCAGATACGCTATGTTGCAAGGTCAACCACCGTTGTTTCTGTTTGTTGCAAAGTCGGCCGTGCGACGCTGCAAAGCTGGTTCCATCTAGTACAGAAGAAAACCGAAAACGTGGCTTTTCTAGTCTATTTGTTGTTGCGACTGTTAAAAAAGGTATTTTAGTTTAACGATACTTTTGCAACAGTCTATGTGATTAATAGTAAATATTGAATTATTTTTCATTGTTTTTCCTGTATTTTGTTGTTGTTACAATAGCTGCTATGTTTAATTGCAAAAATACGACCAAGTTTTTGTTTTCTTCTACTTTTTCCATCAATCCGTGAAATGCAATCAAGTGAAACCCTGCAAAGTGAAATGCAATCAAGATGTGAGACATACATGGCTACAGACTTGGCAGCATTGACTAGAGCAAGGTGCATGTAAAGTGTTGCTGCGACCAGTCACGACCAGAAGAAAGAAAATAAGGACTGGCCAGTACGCTCGGTGGAAAGCGACACGTGCATGTAAATTCCCACGGACAGATCCAACGGATCAATCTAACAGTGATCCAGGCGGCTGATCTTACACACATATAAGTCGGATGATTCCTAGCACGTGCCAAATAAAACAACTAGAAAAGGGGTCAATGCTCATACATTTGCTTTGTTATTATTTTTTGCATGGATGCCATTAAGAAGCACACATTAGGTCCGTGTCGCTCCACACGAGCGACATAGGCGGTGAACCTAGCCACCATCGACAGTCGGCTCTTCTGCCGTCTTCCCCTCTCACGACTGCCATGGTGCGACGCCGGGGAAAGCCCGTGTGGCAGCGGCAGCGACATGCTTCTTTTTCATATAGCGGGCGTCCTCGTGGCTGGCTCGTGCGGTGCCCGTGAATGGACATTGCGTGTTCTGTGCGGGCGGGATGAAGCTCCTCTCCTTTGGCAGAGAGGCGGATCCGGGGCCCTCGCGCCCAGATCTGGTGTGCGGGCAGCAGTCGGCTAGCCTGGGCGGCCCTGGCGGTGTGGGGTGGTGGCTGGTGCTTTGCCCGATCTGATCAGGCATAGCATGGGCCTCACAAGGGTGTGCGCGGCCCGATGGTGCTCTGGTCGTGGCTGGGACGTGGTGAGTCTGCGGGGAGGTGCAGCACAAGTGGCTCTGCGGCGAGGTTCTGCCACTGTGAGGTCCCTCGACTGCGTGGTGAGGGGTTGATGCTCGGGCTGCGCGGTAGTCCGGGGATGGCGTGGTGGAGCGGCTCGTGGTGATGGTGCAGAGGCACACAGGCGAGTGTTGGATCTTCTGCGTTCTCCGGCACACGCGCGTGGGAGCCTGGTCATGGCTGGAAACGAAGGTGCTTCGTGGCCTCGGGTGGCATATCTCTGGTCCATGGTTGCGTGGTCGTCGGTAAGGATTGGTTCGTGCTACATCCAGTGACCGGACTTTCGGTCGGCGGTTGGTAGATCTAGCGGTTGTTGTTGGTCTGCGGCCTTCGCAAGGTGCGATTGGTTGTTCCGACGATGACCTTCTTCGATTGCAATTTGGCTCGGTGGTGGTGCTAGGTGGGCGTTGTTGTGATATGATGTGCGGATGAGGTGATGTTGGGAGCTTGGGTGAAAGCCCTGTCTTGGTTGTGGGCGCGACCAACAATGGCGGCGCCCGTGGTCGCTGCTTATCTTCTAGGAGGCATCATTGTATTGTCGCCACACCGCTCCGGCGCTGATCGTTGTAGCTCCGGGGGGAACCATTGATCTAGTTTGATCAGACGATGGTGGCGCTTTCGTTTCGTATCCTCCCCCTCCCATGGGTGCTTCGTCTTTGGAGTTGGGTATTGGCGAGCTGGGTTAGTGGAAGATGGCAGTGTTCGCGTCGAGGCTTCTGTGGAAACGATGATGAGGGGAGCAATATTGGAGACTTGGCTATGGTTGAGGAGCAGTCGGCTCTTATCCAACGGCTTGTTTGTTGCTGTGAAGTCAAAGTTGTGGTGGTGGAGTCTCGATGGCATACAATGACAGGAGCAGTTGGTTCGTTCAATGATCGTCTACGGCACTAGTCGTGCCTAGTTCTTCTTCGTGATTCTCCGTTAGAATCAGAGTTGTCATGTCTGGTCGTAGGAAGCTGAGTTCTGGTGCAGATCTTCATACATCTCCACACGGCCTGTACAATGTGGTTTGGGTTGACGATCGCCTACGGCGAAGTCGAAGTCGTCGGCTCAGGGTTAGGGATGGCGAGGACGCCTCTAGGGAGGAGTGATAACAATGCCACATCCGTGCTGTGTCGATGAGGCTCTCTTTGGAGTAGTGTGCGGTGGGGTATCTTATGTGTGTCGCTCAACGGTTATGTTGGTTTTTGCTCGGTTCTTCACAATTAGCCAGGCAATTAGATTTTTGCTTAGTTTTCCCCAATTAAATGAGCAACTCTCCTTTTCTTGTTAATGAAGCAGGAATCCTATCATTTGGAGAAAATATTATTTATTGCACATATATTTTGAAGTGGTTGCTTTTTAGATAAAAATAATAATTATATCAAAATATGATTATAATGTTCCTATGTACAATGTCGACCATAAGGAGGAAGGGCATGGTGGCACAATGAGATCACTAAAACTGACGTTGACCCGGTGTGAACGGCGTGGTGAACACGAGACGAGCGGCTACATCGGATAAAGTTTTGTTTTTTTCTTGTTATTTCCTTATTTTCTGTTTCTTATTATTGTTGTTTTTAGTCTCTTTTTTCATTTAATTTTTTCCACTTCTTTTTCATAAATACAGAAAATGTTCAAAATTTACTTTTTCAAGCTCTCCAAAATTGTTCTGGCATTCATAAATTTTGTTCGCATTCTCCAAAAAAATATCATTTAAAAAATGCTAGTTTTCAAAAACATGTTCAGAGTGTCAAATTTTATTCACAATATTCAATAAATGTTTTAAAATACAAAAAAACAGAATTTTTGACTTTTTTCATGTTATCAAACAAATCCCTTCTAAAATAAATTTTCATGTTTTTTAAAAATTCGTTATTTTCAAAAGGAATGTCTAGTTTTTAAGAAATGTTTGCAATTTTAAATTGCACTCTAAAAAATATTTGAGGATTTTTTCTCAAAAAAATATATGAGTATTCCAAAAATTATTCATGTTTTCAAAAATTATTTAGAATTCCAAAAAATACATTTTTCAAAAAAATTCTTGTATTAAATGTAGTTCACATTTTTAAAAATATTTGACATTTCAAAATTGTTGGCAGTTTAAAAAATAAACAGAAATGTATCCGAGTCTCGCCGCTGCAGTGGGTTATTAAATACTTGCGATTGTAACAATCACCAACAGTCCTCTATTCCATTGGCTAGCGGCGGAAGTTCAACGGCGCTGTTTCCCGAGTTCAAGTTCCCCAACTACTTGATTTTTGGGATTTTTATGCCACGCGTTAAAAAAAACTCTCATTGCGTCTGGTGAGCTGGCCTAGTCGTCTGGCCCTTTGCGTCGCACTCCTATCTCTATTCTTAATGGAGCAGTTGGTAGCCTGGTACTCCGATTTTATTTTCATCCGGTTTTATTTTGTCATCCTCCCACCTCTGGTTTTTTTTCGTCATCCTCCCACCCCACCCATCCCACGCAGCCACCCAAAAAACCCGCGCCCAACAAAAAAACTTCATCGACCATATAAAAAATAAATCGCAATCAATTAAGTATTGATGATCAAATTAGTTACCATATAAAAAATAAATCGTAATCAATCAAATATTGATGGGACATTTCCTTATATTGATGGGATATTTCCTTATATTGATGTGATTTTCCTTTTCTTATCATCAATCATCTCTACTGCCTAAAAAAATGCGTAGCTTTCCTTTTTCTGCCAACCCATCAGATTAGTTACCATATAAAAAATAAATCACAATCAATCAAGTATTGATGATCAGATTAGTTACCATATAAAAAATAAATCGCAATCAATCAAAGATTGATGGGATATTTCCTTATATTGATGTGATTTTCCCTTTCTTATCATCAATCATCTCTACTGCCTAAAAAAATGCGTAATTTTCCTTTTCTGCCAACCCATCAGATTAGTTACCATATAAAAAATAAATCGCAATCAATCAAGTATTGATGATCAGATTAGTTACCATATAAAAAATAAATCGCAATCAATCAAATATTGATGGGATATTTGCTTATATTGATGTGATTTTCCCTTTCTTATCATCAATCATCTCTACTGCCTAAAAAATGCGTAGGTTTCCTTTTCCTGCCAACCCATCAGATTAGTTACCATATAAAAAATAAATCGCAATCAATCAAGTATTGATGATCAGATTAGTTATCATATAAAAAATAAATCACAATCAATCAAATATTGATGGGATATTTCCTTATATTGATGTGATTTTCCCTTTCTTATTATCAATCATCTCTACTACCTAAAAAATGCGTAGCTTTCCTTTTCCTGCCAATCGACCACGTCCAGTCTCCCTACATCTGCCCTCGTTGCTCTGCCTCCCGCACGAAAAAAGCCCTCTCGTTTGACCTCCCCCAAACCCCGCACGATGGAAAAACCAAGCCGCCTGCTTCCCCTCCTCTCGACCGCTCCATACGTCCAGATCGCGGCCCCATCCCCATCCTCCTCTCACGTCACGGCGGCCGATGGACTGCCGCCACCACCCTCCTACTCTCTCACCGCCGCCGTCCTCCCGCTTGCTCGCCTCCGTCGCCACCAATCCCGGCGAAGGCGCCGTTGCTGCTATGTCGCCTACTTTCCCCATCCAAACCCGACCATGGCAACGGCGCCCTCTCATGTGTCCCGCGGTGAGGTTTGGGGAGGCGCGACCACAATCCAGTAGGGATCGCAACGTGGACCCGTCCGCTGGGATGGGTGTTGCCTCCGTTGCGAATGGGATCGAAGGGAGGGACTACTTCGTCGTCAAGGTCGGCGAGGCAGCGCCCGATTGGGAGCCCGGTTGTGAACATGGGAGTTCGTCCCCATGGAGGCGGCGGCCGTGGAGATTGGATGTGAAGCAACCCCACTTGCCGGTGGTGGAGGCTTGCCGTCCATGTGATCCTTTCTTCTCCCGGTATCCCCATTCCTTGCCTCCCATTACAAAAGCGAGCATAAATGAGAGCAGGCGCTGATTTTCATCACTTCATTTCTCATATTTTTAGTTGCTTTTTTGAGATTATACAAGATGCTCCCGATCTGTTTTGTCAAATTACTTGGATCGTCTTATGGAATTGACAACCATCGTATTTTTCACCTCATGTTATTTCTTAACCCTTGTCCCACTAGGCATCCACTACATGTTTGGTAATGACGTGATGTTGAGGCGGCTAGGAGAAGCGGGAGAGAGGGAGAGAGAGTGAGGGAGAGGGAGGGAGAGTGTGTGTGTGAGGATTTGATGGTAAAAAAGGTCGCCAATGTTGTAATATTAAACTTTTTAAGTTAATGTGGCCCCGTTGCAACGCACGGGCGTTCTTCTAGTATAACGCAAGGTCTGGGAGGTGCGCACGATGAGATTTCTGTTCCGTGTTTCATCAAAAAAAATTGAGCTTCGTCTAGAGATTTCTGTTTCGTTTATGGGCAGAGATGGGCATGCCATTTTCGATCCGTGTTTTGTCCATCTTATTAGCTGATTTTATTTACAACCTAGTATTACAAGATTATATGTTATTACTCTTAGAAATGATTATAGATTATTTTTAAACTCTTCTCTAGCCATAGCGTTGTATTCTAAAACGTCTCAAAATCGTCCTAATGTATTTATGCATGAAAATAATAATGAATATGATGCACCTGTAAGAGTGAAATTTGTGACGCTATGCATATCGTCCTAAAAAGCGTCTCTACATAATAGGTACTTCCAAATGTAAGGACGAATATAAAAGCGTCTTAGGAAAAGCGTACCTACTGACATATTTTGTTGTAGTGGGAGCGGTGTTGTCATCTAAAACAGTAATTAAGCAAACATGAGTACAAAGGTACTCAGCAAGTCTTACAACAGAACCTACTATACATGCTCATTCTCAAGAAGGTGGTGGGATTATTGCAGCAAGCCAGCTTTGACTCTTGGCTAAGCTATCCTACGGAACTCCACTAGTAAAATAGTTTTCACACACGAGTCCACTACTCACCAACACAATACTCCACCGGGGATCCTATCTCGTCATCCTACGAGAGGGCCATCCTCGGTACTCACACTTATCTTGAGTCTTTTAGTAGTAACCATTAACTTGTCTATGAACTGTATAGGCAACCAAGTAGTCCTTTACCGCGGACGCGTTTATTCGAATAGTTTTATACCCTACAGGGGTGTACTTCCTCATACACGCTTTCACCACTTACCGCCGTTTACATGACATGTACTCGGCAACCTTCAAGCGGAGGCCCAACGATGGTGTTGGCTGTCGTGGTTCTAAGTCTGACAGTGAGGTAGGGGGGTGTGTATGAAGAGGCTAGACCTTAGCTATTAGGAAGTTGTAAGCACGCAAGGTTTACGAGTTCAGGCCCTTCTCGGAGGAAGTAACAGCCCTACGTCTCGATGCCCGGAGGCGGTCGATTGGATTATGCGTGTGTAGATCACAAGGGTGCGAACCCTTCATACTGAGGAGGGGGGTGGCTTATATAGAGTTCGCCGGCCCCCTCCTGCTCTCAGTAATGCAGGGTTTTAGGTACATTTAAGGTGGGGCGTTATAATAACCATAACGACTACTTAATGCCCGACCGTTTGCTTGCGGAGTGACTTTAGGTCTTCTGGCTTCGTGGTCGAGTGGTTGTTCTTTGGTCGAGTGTGTTGACCCCGTCGAGTGGGATGCCTTCCAGTTGTTTGAGAGGTGGCTCATTCTAGGGATGTCCTTGGGTGGGGCTTTTTTAGGATGGGTCCGTGCCCCTACCCTAGGTACATAGCTTCATCATTAGCCCCCGAATGGATAGAGACTAGAGTGAGAAAAGGGTTGGTGACCTTTCCGACTGATTCTTCGGGTTATATGAGTGCTTCGTTCTGGGTCGACCGTCACAGATGACGTCATCAACCTCTTTCAGTCGCCTTGATCCGTTCCAGGCCTTTCGTCGAGTGGATTTCTTCACCTGTGATGTACCGAGCGCCGGTGCGCGCGGGGTTTTCTGTTTTGACAAATTGTTCTGCAGCCAGCGGATATCACGGGATTTGAATTTTTTGGGAAGCGCGCGGAACGGGGGCGGCCGCAGTAATCGGAAGTGACAATGCGAAGGCTCCTCGATCTCCACGCCGCCTTTTTCGCCACGTACTGCGCGCGCGCCTGCCGCAGGATTTGACTGGATAGCCTGGGCCTACTGGTCAGCCACTCGGAAGCGGCCCCTTATAAGTTGCCGGCTCGGAGTCCCCCAACAGTGCGCGTGCTCTTCTCTTCTCCTTCTTCCTCTCTTTCTTTGTAACCTCTTCCGCTGCCTTCGCTCTCGCCCAACTACCACAAACCTGTTCGAGATCTCGCCGGCGACGATGGTGAAGGGCAAGACGACCGCTCCGGAGCGCGTGAAGAAGGCGGCGGCGGCGGGGAAGGGGAAGAAGTCTGCGCGCGGCGGATCTTCCTGCAGGACGGCCCTGCCCAAAGGTTGGATCCATGGCGACTGGATGCCATCGGTGCTCCGGCAGGAGGATGTCGATGACATGGTTGAGGGGGGAGCCATTCCCCACAAAGCCGCGCGTCTTCCGGGGGGAGAGATCGAACCTCAACCTCGCGACGGTGAGTGCGTGCTTCTGGCCACTCACATCGACCGAGGGTTTTCTCTGCCGCCCCATTCTTTCTTCTGAAACTTTTTGAACTTCTTTGGAGCGCAGCTCTATCACTTTACCCCAAACTCCATTGTCTACCTCGCCGCTTTCATTTCTATGTGTGAGGCGTTCCAGGGTTGCCGCCCACACTGGGGGCTTTTCAAGCACATTTTCACTTGTCGCTCTTAGTTGGTCAAGAAGGCCAAGTCGAGTGATGAGAAGATGCAAGTGATCCAGTTGTGTGGGGGCTTGGCGATCCAAACGAGGGGGAAGAGCTGTTTCCCATCCATCACTTTCCCGGAGTCGGTCCGAGGTTGGCAGGCGACTTGGTTCTACTGCCAGGACCAGGTGACTCCAGGGCAGTCGACTGGTCTCCGCCTTTCTCTCTCGACCGAGCCGAAAAGCCTGCTTCTCCGAAGGTGACGCCGGAAGAAAAAGCCCAGGTCAAGGTACTGGCGGGTCGAGTGGTTGAACTTGTCCGCGAGGGTGTGACGGGAATGGATCTGCTGGAAGTCTTCCTCAAGAGGCGAATCCAACCGCTCCAGGCTCGTGACCACCCGATGCGGCTGTACTCAGGCCTTGAGGACACCACTCGGATCCACCCGGAGGAGGTCACCGACGAGATGTTGGAGGGGTGGCTGTCAAGCATCACGGGGAACAAGGACAACCCCCGAGGAGCCAGGAGGGTCATTCCACTCGACAGTTCGTACGAGGTTGACCAGGTGTGTCTTTATGCTCCCGACTGAAATCTTCGTTTTCTGCGTTGGTCTTCTTTTGAGTAGGTCGATTGACTTTCGTTTTGTCTGCTGTTTTCCAGGCGACCACGGAGATGTACTCGACGCCCAACGGGGCACAGGGGTCGACTGAGGAAGGGGAAGGGAGCGGAGGCGAGAGCGGGGATGATCAAGGCGAGTGGGAGTCTGATGGTGAAGGAGAGGGAGGCGATGACATCTTCTCCAGCGAAGAGGAGGAGGAGGAGGTCGAACCCCCCTGCCCGGAGAGGCGATCCAAGCTCGCACACGACCCGGCGCAGGAACGTGGCAAGGCGACTGCCTCCGTTGGGGCGTCGTCAAAACGCCCTCGGACTTCTTCTCCAACACCGACTGGGAAGGTCTCCAAGCAACTATGCAAGACGTTGTCCAAGCCGCCCAAGGCACTGCCCAAGATGAAGATAGCCGTCCCTACCATTTTCGGGTAATAAAGCTTGTTTTCCTTCGTCGACCGTGGACGGATCCTTGGTCGATTTTATTGAGCTAACCGACTGACTTTTCAAAATTTGCAGCGCTGCTATCTCTGAGGCCTCTGCCAAGGACGACGACCAAGAGATGGGGGACGCAGTTACCTCCAACCCTGGTACGATTACTGACGTCCTGTTTTTGAGTCGACTGGTCATTTCTTGCGATTTTTGTCGATTGAAAGTTTCCCTTGCAACCCCTCCTCATGTTATCGACCTCCCGGATGACGACGACAATGAACCGCTGAGGATGA
This sequence comes from Triticum aestivum, assembly GCF_018294505.1. Taxonomy (NCBI): domain Eukaryota; kingdom Viridiplantae; phylum Streptophyta; class Magnoliopsida; order Poales; family Poaceae; genus Triticum; species Triticum aestivum. Next base: position 27,490,736 of record NC_057809.1, read on the forward strand.
GGAGGACCAAGAGGTCGTCGGCTGACAGGACTCCCCGGCCTACTCCGGCGCCAGAGACCATGGCTCGGGATGGTGGCGACGCCCCTCGGGCTTCTGTGACTTTTGCCAATCCTCTATCGACTCAAAAATCGATAACCTACTATTACAAGATTATATGTTATTACTCTTAGAAATGATTATAGATTATTTTTAAACTCTTCTCTAGCCATAGCGTTGTATTCTAAAACGTCTCAAAAATCGTCCCAATGTATTTATGTATGAAAATAATAATGAATATGATGCACCTGTAAGAGTGAAATTTATGATGCTATGCATATCGTCCTAAAAAGCGTCTCTACATAATAGGTACTTCCAAATGTAAGGACGAATATAAAAGCGTCTTAGGAAAAGCGTACCTACTAACATATTTTGTTGTAGTGGGGGCGGTGTTGTCATTTGAAAACAGTAATTAAGCAAACATGAGTACAAAGGTACTCAGCAAGTCTTACAACAGAACCTACTATACATGCTCATTCTCAAAAAGGTGGTGGGGTTATTGCAGCAAGCCAGCTTTGACTCTTGGCTAAGCTATCCTACGGAACTCCACTAGTAAAATAGTTTTCGCACACGAGTCCACTACTCACCAACACAATACTCCACCGGGGATCCTATCTCGTCATCCTACGGGAGGGCCATCCTCGGTACTCACACTTATCTTGAGTCTTTTAGTAGTAACCATTAACTTGTCTATGAACTGTATAGGCAACCAAGTAGTCCTTTATCGCTGACGCGTTTATTCGAATAGTTTTATACCCTGCAGGGGTGTACTTCCTCATACACGCTTTCACCACTTACCGCCGTTTACACGACATGTACTCGGCAACCTTCAAGCGGAGGCCCAACGAGGGTGTTGGCTGTCGTGGTTCTAAGTCTGACAGTGAGGTAGGGGGGTGTGTATGAAGAGGCTAGACCTTAGCTATTGGGAAGTTGTAAGCACGCAAGGTTTACGAGTTCAGGCCCTTCTCGGAGGAAGTAACAGCCCTACGTCTCGGTGCCCGGAGGCGGTCGATTGGATTATGCGTGTGTAGATCACAAGGGTGCGAACCCTTCATACTGAGGAGGGGGGTGGCTTATATAGAGTTCGCTGGCCCCCTCCTGCTCTCAGTAATGCAGGGTTTTAGGTACATTTAAGGTGGGGCGTTACTGGTAACGCCCCTAATAAAGTGCTATAATAACCATAACGACTACTTAATGCCCGACCGTTTTCCTGCGGAGTGACTTTAGGTCTTCTGGCTTCGTGGTCGAGTGGTTGTTCTTTGGTCGAGTGTCTTGACCCCGTCGAGTGGGATGCCTTCCAGTTGTTTGAGAGGTGGCTCATTCTAGGGGTGTCCTTGGGTGGGGCTTTTTTAGGATGGGTCCGTGCCCCTACCCTAGGTACATAGCTTCATCATTAGCCCCCGAATGGATCGAGGCTAGAGTGAGAAAAGGGTTGGTGACCTTTCCGACTGATTCTTCGGGTTATATGAGTGCTTCGTTCTGGGTCGACCGTCACAGATGATGTCATCAACCTCTTTCAGTCGCCTTGATCCGTTCCAGGCCTTTCGTCGAGTGGATTTCTTCACCTGTGATGTACCGAGCGCCGGTGCGCGTGGGGTTTTCTGTTTTGACAAATTGTTCTGCAGCCAGCGGATATCACGGGATTTGAATTTTTTGGGAAGCGCGCGGAACAGGGGCGGCCGCAGTAATCGGAAATGACAATGCGAAGGCTCCTCGATCTCCGCGTCGCCTTTTTCGCCATGTACTGCGTGCGCGCCTGCCGCGGGATTTGACTGGATAGCCTGGGCCTACTGGTCAGCCACTCGGAAGCGGCCCCTTATAAGTTGCCGGCTCGGAGTCCCCCAATAGTGCGCGTGCTCTTCTCTTCTCCTTCTTCCTCTCTTTCTTTGTAACCTCTTCCGCTGCCTTCGCTCTCGCCCAACTATCGCAAACCTGTTCGAGATCTCGCTGACGACGATGGTGAAGGGCAAGACGACCGCTCCGGAGCGCGCGAAGAAGGCAGCGGCGGCGGGGAAGGGGAAGAAGTCTGCGCGCGGTGGATATTCCTCCAGGACGGCCCTGCCCAAAGGTTGGATCCAGGGCGACTGGATGCCATCGGTGCTCCGGCAGGAGGATCTCGACGACATGGTTGAGGGGGGAGCCATTCCCACAAAGCCGCGCGTCTTCCGGGGGGAGAGATCGAACCTCAACCTCGCGACGGTGAGTGCGTGCTTCTGGCCACTCACATCGACCGAGGGTCTTCTCTGCCGCCCCATTCTTTCTTCCGAAACTTTTTGAACTTCTTTGGAGCGCAGCTCCATCACTTTACCCCAAACTGCATTATCTACCTCGCCGCTTTCATTTCTATGTGTGAGGCGTTCTAGGGTTGCCGCCCACACTGGGGGCTTTTCAAGCACATTTTCACTTGTCGCTCTCAGTCGGTCAAGAAGGCCAAGTCGAGTGATGAGAAGACGCAAGTGATCCAGTTGTGTGGGGGCTTGGCGATCCAAACAAGGGGGAACAGCTGTTTCCCATCCATCACTTTCCCGGAGTCGGTCCGAGGTTGGCAGGCGACTTGGTTCTACTGCCAGGACCAGGTGACTCCAGGGCAGTCGACTGGTCTCCCGCCTTTCTCTCTCGACCGAGCCAAAAAGCCTACTTCTCTGAAGGTGATGCCGGAAGAAAAAGTCCAGGTCAAGGTACTGGTGGGTCGAGTCGTTGAACTTGTCCGCGAGGGTGTGACGGGAATGGATCTGCTGGAAGTCTTCCTCAAGAGGCGAATCCAACCGCTCCAGGCTCGTGACCACCCGATGTGGCTGTACTCTGGCCTCGAGGACACCACTCGGATCCACCCGGAGGAGGTCACCAACGAGATGTTGGAGGGGTGGCTGTCAAGCATCACGGGGAACAAGGACAACCCCCGAGGAGCCAGGAGGGTCATTCCACTCGACAGTTCGTACGAGGTTGACCAGGTGTGTCTTTATGCTCCCGACTGAAATCTTCGTTTTCTGCGTTGGTCTTCTTTTGAGTAGGTCAATTGAATTTCGTTTTGTCTTCTGTTTTCTAGGCGACCACGGAGATGTACTCGATGCCCAACGGGGCACAGGGGTCGACTGAGGAAGGGGAAGGGAGCGGAGGCGGAGCGGGGATGATCAAGGCGAGTGGGAGTCTGATGGTGAAAGAGAGGGAGGCGATGACATCTTCTCCAGCGAAGAGGAGGAGGAGGAGGTCGACCCCCCCCCCCCGCCCAGAGAGGCGATCCAAGCTCGCACACGACCCGGCGCAGGAACGTGGCAAGGCGACTGCCTCCGTTGGGCCGTCGTCAAAACACCCTCGGACTTCTTCTCCAACACCGACTGGGAAGGTCTCCAAGCAACTACGCACGACGCTGTCCAAGCCGCCCAAGGCTCTGCCCAAGATGAAGATAGCCGTCCCTACCATTTCCGGGTAATAAAGCTTGTTTTCCTTCGTCGACCGTGGACGGATCCTTGGTCGATTTTATTGAGCTAACCGACTGACTTTTCGAAATTTGCAGCGCTGCTATCTCTGAGGTCTCTGCCAAGGACGACGACCAAGAGATGGGGGACGCAGTTACCTCCAACCCTGGTACGATTACTGACGTCCTGTTTTCGAGTCGACTGGTCATTTTCTTGCGATTTTGGTCAATTGAAAGTTTCCCTTGCAGCCCCTCCTCATGTTATCGACCTCCCGGATGACGACGACAACGAACCGCTGAGGATGAGGAGGACCAATAGGTCGTCGGCTGACAGGACTCCCCAGCCTACTCCGGCGCCAGAGACCATGGCTCGGGATGGTGGCGACACCCCTCGGGCTTCTGTGACTTTTGCCAATCCTCTGTCGACTCAAAAATCGATAACCTACTATTACAAGATTATATGTTATTACTGTTAGAAATGATTATAGATTATTTTTAAACTCTTCTCTAGCCATAGCGTTGTATTCTAAAACGTCTCAAAAATCGTCCCAATGTATTTATGTATGAAAATAATAATGAATATGATGCACCTGTAAGAGTGAAATTTATGATGCTATGCATATCGTCCTAAAAAGCGTCTCTACATAATAGGTACTTCCAAATGTAAGGACGAATATAAAAGCGTCTTAGGAAAAGTGTACCTACTGACATATTTTGTTGTAGTGGGGGCGGTGTTGTCATCTGAAAACAGCAATTAAGCAAACATGAGTACAAAGGTACTCAGCAAGTCTTACAACAGAACCTACTATACATGCTCATTCTCAAGAAGGTGGTGGGGTTATTGCAGCAAGCCAGCTTTGACTCTTGGCTAAGCTATCCTACGGAACTCCACTAGTAAAATAGTTTTCGCACACGAGTCCACTACTCACCAACACAATACTCCACCGGGGATCCTATCTCGTCATCCTACGCGAGGGCCATCCTCGGTACTCACACTTATCTTGAGTCTTTTAGTAGTAACCATTAACTTGTCTATGAACTGTATAGGCAACCAAGTAGTCCTTTACCGCGGACGCGTTTATTCGAATAGTTTTATACCCTGCAGGGGTGTACTTCCTCATACACGCTTTCACCACTTACCACCATTTACACGACATGTACTCGGCAACCTTCAAGCGGAGGCCCAACGAGGGTGTTGGCTGTCGTGGTTCTAAGTCTGACAGTGAGGTAGGGGGGTGTGTATGAAGAGGCTAGACCTTAGCTATTGGGAAGTTGTAAGCACGCAAGGTTTACGAGTTCAGGCCCTTCTCGGAGGAAGTAACAGCCCTACGTCTCGGTGCCCGGAGGCGGTCGATTGGATTATGCGTGTGTAGATCACAAGGGTGCGAACCCTTCATACTGAGGAGGGGGGTGGCTTATATAGAGTTCGCCGGCCCCCTCCTACTCTCAGTAATGCAGGGTTTTAGGTACATTTAAGGTGGGGTGTTACTGGTAACGCCCCTAATAAAGTGCTATAATAACCATAACGACTACTTAATACCCGACCGTTTGCCCGCGGAGTGACTTTAGGTCTTCTGGCTTCGTGGTCGAGTGGTTGTTCTTTGGTCGAGTGTCTTGACCCCGTCGAGTGGGATGCCTTCCAGTTGTTTGAGAGGTGGCTCATTCTAGGGATGTCCTTGGGTGGGGCTTTTTTAGGATGGGTCCGTGCCCCTACCCTAGGTACATAGCTTCATCATTAGCCCCCGAATGGATCGAGGCTAGAGTGAGAAAAGGGTTGGTGACCTTTCCGACTGATTCTTCGGGTTATATGAGTGCTTCGTTCTGGGTCGACCGTCACAGATGACGTCATCAACCTCTTTCAGTCACCTTGATCCGTTCCAGGCCTTTTGTCAAGTGGATTTCTTCACCTGTGATGTACCGAGCGCCGGTGCGCGCGGGGTTTTCTGTTTTGACAAATTGTTCTGCAGCCAGCGGATATCACGGGATTTGAATTTTTTGGGAAGCGCGCGGAACGGGGGCGGCCGCAGTAATCGGAAGTGACAATGCGAAGGCTCCTTGATCTCCGTGCCGCCTTTTTCGCCATGTACTGCGCGCGCGCCTGCCGCGGGATTTGACTGGATAGCCTGGGCCTACTGGTCAGCCACTCGGAAGCGGCCCCTTATAAGTTGCCGGCTCGGAGTCCCTCAACAGTGCGCGTGCTCTTCTCTTCTCCTTCTTCCTCTCTTTCTTTGTAACCTCTTCCGCTGCCTCCGCTCTCGCCCAACTACCGCAAACCTGTTCGAGATCTCGCCGGCGACGATGGTGAAGGGCAAGACGACCACTCTGGAGCGCGCGAAGAAGGCGACGGCGGGGAAGGGGAAGAAGTCTGCGCGCGGCGGATCTTCCTCCAGGACGGCCCTGCCCAAAGGTTGGATCCAGGGCGACTAGATGCCATCGGTGCTCCGGCAGGAGGATCTCGACGACATGGTTGAGGGGGGAGCCATTCCCCACAAAGCCGCGCGTCTTCCGGGGGGAGAGATCGAACCTCAACCTCGCGACGGTGAGTGCGTGCTTCTGGCCACTCACATCGACCGAGGGTTTTCTCTGCCGCCCCATTCTTTCTTCCGAAACTTTTTGAACTTCTTTGGAGCGCAGCTCCATCACTTTACCCCAAACTCCATTGTCTACCTCGCCGCTTTCATTTCTATGTGTGAGGCGTTCCTGGGTTGCCGCCCACACTGGGGGCTTTTCAAGCACATTTTCACTTGTCGCTCTCAGTTGGCCAAGAAGGCCAAGTCGAGTGATGAGAAGACGCAAGTGATCCAGTTGTGTGGGGGCTTGGCGATCCAAACGAGGGGGAAGAGCTGTTTCCCATCCGTCACTTTCCCGGAGTCGGTCCGAGGTTGGCAGGCGACTTGGTTCTACTGCCAGGACCAGGTGACTCCAGGGCAGTCGACTGGTCTCCCGCCTTTCTCTCTCGACCGAGCCGAAAAGCCTGCTTCTCTGAAGGTGACGCCGGAAGAAAAAGCCCAGGTCAAGGTACTGGCGGGTCGAGTTGTTGAACTTGTCCGCGAGGGTGTGACGGGAATGGATCTGCTGGAAGTCTTCCTCAAGAGGCGAATCCAACCGCTCCAGGCTCGTGACCACCCGATGTGGCTGTACTCTGGCCTCGAGGACACCACTCGGATCCACCCGGAGGAGGTCACCGACGAGATGTTGGAGGGGTGGCTGTCAAGCATCACGGGGAACAAGGACAACCCCCGAGGAGCCAGGAGGGTCATTCCACTCGACAGTTCGTATGAGGTTGACCAGGTGTGTCTTTATGCTCCCGACTGAAATCTTCGTTTTCTGCGTTGGTCTTCTTTTGAGTAGGTCGATTGACTTTCGTTTTGTCTGTTGTTTTCCAGGCGACCACGGAGATGTACTCGACGCCCAACGGGGCACAGGGGTCGACTGAGGAAGGGGAAGGGAGCGGAGGCGAGAGCGGGGATGATCAAGGCGAATGGGAGTCTGATGGTGAAGGAGAGGGAGGCGATGACATCTTCTCCAGCGAAGAGGAGGAGGAGGAGGTCGAACCCCCCCCCCCCCCCCCGCCCGGAGAGGCGATCCAAGATCGCACACGACCCGACGCAGGAACGTGGCAAGGTGACTGCCTCTGTTGGGCCATCGTCAAAATGCCCTCGGACTTCTTCTCCAACACCGACTGGGAAGGTCACCAAGCCACTACGCAAGACGCTGTCCAAGCCGCCCAAGGCTCTGCCCAAGATGAAGATAGCCGTCCCTACCATTTCCGGGTAATAAAGCTTGTTTTCCTTCGTCGACCGTGGACGGATCCTTGGTCGATTTTATTGAGCTAACCGACTGACTTTTCGAAATTTGCAGCGCTGCTACCTCTGAGGTCTCTGCCAAGGACGACGACCAAGAGATGGGGGACGCAGTTACCTCCAACCATGGTACGATTACTGACGTCCTGTTTTTGAGTCGACTGGTCATTTCTTGCGATTTTGGTCGATTGAAAGTTTCCCTTGCAGCCCCTCCTCATGTTATCGACCTCCCGGATGACGACGACAACGAACCGCTGAGGATGAGGAGGACCAAGAGGTCGTCGGCTGACAGGACTCCCCAGCCTACTCCGGCGCCAGAGACCATGGCTCGAGATGGTGGCGACGCCCCTCGGGCTTCTGTGACTTTTGCCAATCCTCTGTCGAGTGCGCAGCCTTTAGCGTCGACTGTAGATCTAACTTCGCTTTTTGTCGCATACCCCGTCCCTGAGGACGAAGTGGCTGCTGTGAAGGAGGCTATACGCCAGGCGGGGGTCATGATGGAGCAGGTGAAGAAGGCTCGGGAGGCCAGCCAGGCAGCCTATGACGCAAGTTCGGCGCTTCAGAGCAACGTCCAGGTCAGTCGACTCGACACTTGATCGTTTGAAGAGTCTCTCCTTTTTTTAAGATCTTTTGTATCTGTACACCCACTGGGTGTGTTTACCCATTCTTGGACGAGTGGGGGCACGCTGAGTGCACCCACTGGGTGTAGTCCCCGAGACTACGGTGGACTGCTGGCAGTCGACTGTAGTCTTTATATTGTGTTTCTGTATCTGTATTTCTTTTCTTGGTCTGGTCAGGCCACGTCGAATGGAGCTGTATCCGTCGACTGCGGACAGTCGACTTTCTCTCTCTCTCTTTTTGGAACCAGTGGGGGCACGCTGAGTGCACCCACTGGGTGTAGTCCCCGAGACTATTGTCGAATGTTTTTGATTCGGCTGTGGTCTTAGAAACGTCATCTTTTTCTCTCAGTTACTCGGAAGCAACTTATCTTGGATGTCTGTCGACTGATTTTTCCTTTTGCAGAAATCCTGTGAACTTGCATCTCGCTATACTGAGTTGGAGAAGCAGCGGATTCAACTGAACCTTGATCTGGAGCTGGCCAGAACAGAGCTGCAGAAGGTCAGAGATGGCGTTGCTGGTAAGACGACTTTGTCGACTGGTTTTGTTTTTAGGCTTGAGTACCCTTCTGCTGTTTCTGAACCAATCATCGTTTCTTTTGCAGGAGAACTGAGCGAGGCCCTGGCGAAGAAGGATCGGGACTTGGCTGCTGCCCACAAGGAGGCTGACGACAAGATTGCTCTGGCTGAACAGAAGCTGGCTTCGGTCAGCCAAATAGAAGATGAGAATACTAGGCCGAAGACCGCTCTGAATGAAGCCAACAGGGAGTGCTCGCTTTGGAAGAAGGAGAACCTTTCCCTGAGCGAGCAGATGGAAGGCGTCGCTCGCAGGAGGGACGACCTGGAGAGCTACTTGAGGAGCCTCGCCAAGATGTTGTACATCAAGCTTGAAGGTGCGCATTCAATTCTGACTGGTTTTCTTTTGTGTCGACTTAGTCTGTGAGAATTGACTTATCCTTGGGTCGTGTATGTAGAGTTTTGCCAGAACTTTGAAGAGGAGACTGGGCAGATTGAAACAGGTTTGGACCCAATCAATTCTCCGGTGAATGATGACGCTGCCATGAATCTGCTCCGACTGGAATCTCGTATCGATGGCGCCATGGATTACTTGGCTCAGCTGAAGGTTGCCATGTCGCGGATCGACCCGACACTTTGGCCAGAGTCTACGCTCCAGAACGATCTCGAGTCTCTGATGACTCGACTTGACAGAATCCCTGACCGAGTGCAGGAGTGGAAGAAGTCTTCTGCTCGGTGCGGCGCTGATGTGGCTCTATCTTTAGTCCGCGTCCATTGCAAGGAGGCGTGAGAAGAGAAGTTGGCCGCCATCCAAGTCGCCAATACCAAGAGGCACAGCTTTCAAGACTTCATGGAGACCTTTATTGCTGCTGCCACCCATATTGCGGACGGAATCGACTTGGATGAGTTCGTCGCCCCTGCCAGTCCTCCACCTGAGGAATGAAAAACTTTTATGCTTCTCCTTAAATTTGCCTCGGAATGCCGAGTGGATTTGTAACCGTTTAAACTCTGCCGAGCCGAGGGCTCGAGTACTTTGATTTGAGGTCTGGGGCCTTTTAGGCTTTATCCGAACTTGATTTCTTGCTGAATATCTTCGTGGTTTTGATCTGTCGTGTGGGACTTCGGTCTTGTATTTAGACGAGTGCTGGACTGCAGCTAAGTCCCCGAGTGTGAGGTTTGCTCTCCACTCGGTAGGGTTTTTTCAAACTTAGGCGAGTGCTCGACCGCAGCTAAGCTTCCGAGTGGGAGAACTTAGGCGAGTTTTGGACTGCAGCTAAGCCCCCGAGTGGGAGGTTTGCTCTCCACTCGGTAGGATTTTTTCAAACTTAGGCGAGTGCTTGACTGCAGCTAAGTTTCTGAGTGGGAGAACTTAGGCGAGTAATGGACTGCAGCTAAGCCCCCGAGTGGGAGGTTTGCTCTCCACTCGGTAGGATTTTTTCAAACTTAGGCGAGTGCTTGACTGCAGCTAAGTTTCCAAGTGGGAGAACTTAGGCGAGTACTGGACTGCAGCTAAGCTCCCGAGTGGGAGGTTTGCTCTCCACTCGGTAGGATTTTTTCAAACTTAGGCGAGTGCTTGACTGCAGCTAAGTTTCCAAGTGGGAGAACTTAGGCGAGTACTGGACTGCAGCTAAGCCCCCGAGTGGGAGGTTTGCTCTCCACTCGGTAGGATTTTTTCAAACTTAGGCGAGTACTTGACTGCAGCTAAGCTTCCGAGTGGGAGAACTTAGGCGAGTACTGGACTGCAGCTAAGCCTCCGAGTGGGAGGATTGCTCTCCACTCGGTAGGATTTTTTCAAACTTAGGCGAGTGCTTGACTGCAGCTAAGTTTCTGAGTGGGAGAACTTAGGCGAGTACTGGACTGCAGCTAAGCCCCCGAGTGGGAGGTTTGCTCTCCACTCGATAGGATTTTTTCAAACTTAGGCGAGTACTTGACTGCAGCTAAGCTTCCGAGTGGGAGAACTTAGGCGAGTACTGGACTGCAGCTAAGCCCCCGAGTGGGAGGATTGCTCTCCACTCGGTAGGATTTTTTCTCAAACTTAGGCGAGTGCTTGACTGTAGCTAAGTTTCCGAGTGGGAGAACTTAGGCGAGTACTGGACTGCAGCTAAGCCCCCGAGTGGGAGGTTTGCTCTCCACTCGGTAGGGTTTTTTCAAACTTAGGCGAGTACTTGACTGCAGCTAAGCTTCCGAGTGGGAGAACTTAGGCGAGTACTGGACTGCAGCTAAGCCTCCGAGTGGGAGGATTGCTCTCCACTCGGTAGGATTTTTTCAAACTTAGGCGAAACGGATTCGCAGCCAAGTCACCCACTGGGGGGTTTTGTATGCAAACAAAGTGACAACCATTATTGGAACACTCTTGTCTTTGATAAAAATGAACTGTAGAAATTATATTTTTTTTCTTATTACATCTCATCTAAGGGAGAACTCAGGTGTAAAAGGGGCGGAGCAGTTCCGCGTTCCAAGCTCGTGGCTCGTCGATCTGGCGATCGACATTGTAGAGGTGGTATGCTCCATTGTGGAGGACTCTGGTGACTATGAAGGGGCCTTCCCAAGTAGGAGCAAGTTTGTGTGGTTTCTGTTGATCCACTCGGAGGACCAGATCTCCTTCTTAGAAGGCTCGACTTTTCACATTCCGGGCGTGAAAACGGCGCAAGTCTTGCTGATAAATGGTCGATCTGATCATGGCCATCTCCCTTTCTTCTTCTAAGAGGTCGATTGCGTCTTGCCGGGCCTGTTCTGCTTCATCTTCGGTGTAAAGTTCAACCCGGGGTGCATTATGAAGAAGATCACTCGGCAGGACTGCTTCGGCTCCATAAACCAGAAAGAATGGAGTTCTTCCAGTCGACCGGTTAGGGGTGGTCCTTAATCCCCACAGAACTGACGGAAGCTCGTCGACCCAAGCGCCTGCCGCGTTCTCGCGCATCAATCGAGGCTTTAGCCCTTTGAGAATCAGACCATTCGCTCTCTCAGCCTGTCCATTCGACTGGGGATGGGCGACCGATGCGTAGTCGACTTGTGTGCCTTGAGAGGTGCAAAAAGCTCTGAACTTGTCCGAATCAAAGTTTGACCCGTTATCAGTGATGATGCTATGCGGGACTCCATATCTGAATGTTAACCCTCTGACGAAACTAATAGCAGTGCAAGCATCGAGGTTCTTGATGGGCTTAGCTTCGATCCATTTGGTAAATTTGTCGACTGCCACAAGCACATGAGTGAATCCACTCCTGCCCGTTCTTAGTGGACCAACCATGTCCAATCCCCAAACGGCAAAGGGCCAGACGAGTGGAATGGTCTTCAGGGCTGATGCAGGCTTGTGCGACATGTTAGAGTAGAAGTGGCACCCTTCACACTTGTCGACTATCTCTTTTGCCATCTCATTTGCTCTTAGCCAGTAAAATCCAGCTCGGTATGCTTTAGCCACAATAGTCCGAGAGGACACATGGTGACCACAGGTCCCCGAGTGGATATCATTAAGGATTATCTGACCCTCTTCTGGTGTTATGCATTTCTGACCGACTCCAGTCGCGCTCTCTCTATACAGCTGTCCCCTTATGACTGTGAAGGCCTTGGATCGGCGGAGGATCTGTCGAGCCTCCTCCTCGTCTTCCGGGAGTTCTTTCCTTAGGATATACGCGATGTACGGTATTGTCCAGTCAGGGATGATTGCCAAGACTTCCATGATTAGGTCGACCACTGCAGGTACTTCAACTTCAGTCGGATCTGTGGCACTTTTCGGCTGCGGGGCTTCTTCTGTGAAAGGATCCTCTTGGACTGACGGTGAGTGAATGTGCTCCAAGAACACGTTGCTGGGAATGGCTTCTCTCTTGGAGCCTATCTTTGCCAAATCGTCAGCTGCCTGATTTTTCAGTCGGGGGATGTGATGAAGCTCTAACCCCTCGAATTTCTTTTCTAGCTTTCGCACTGCATTGCAATACCCAGTCATTGCCAGACTCCTGACGTCCCACTCCTTCATCACTTGATTAACCACCAAATCTGAGTCGCCATAGACCATGAGGCGACAGACGCCGAGTGAAATGGCCATGCGCAACCCATACAAAAGTGCCTCATACTCTACTTCGTTATTGGAGGAATCGAAGTGAATCTGGAGAACATATCTGAGCTTATCTCCTCGGGGGGAGACTAGGACTACTCCCGCGCCCAAACCATTCAGCATCTTGGATCCATCGGAGAACATGGTCCAGTGCTCTGAGTGAACTTGAGTCGGAAGTTGCTATTCAATCCACTCGGCGATGAAATCCGCGATTGCTTGGGACTTGATAGCCTTCTTTGCTTCAAACTTGATATCTAAGGGAAGGAGTTCAATCGCCCACTTGGCCACTCGACCAGTTGCGTCTCTGTTATGCAGGATCTCTGATAGTGGGGCGTCGCTGACGACTGTAATGGAGTGGTCAGAGAAATAATGTGCAACTTTCTTCATGGTCATATAAATCCCATATACAAGCTTCTGGTAGTGGGGGTATCTTTGTTTTGAAGGGGTCAAAACTTCAGACACATAATATACTGGGTGTTGAACTTTGAAGGCCTTTCCTTCCTCTTCCCGCTCGACCGTAAGTACTGTACTGACAACTTGTCCTGTGGCTGCAATGTAAAGCAGCAGAGGCTCTTTGCTGATTGGGGCAGCAAGCACCGGCTAGGTGGAGAGCAGAGCTTTGAGCTCTACAAACGCTGCATCAGCTTCTGGAGTCCACTCGAACTTGTCAGACTTCTTCATCAGTCGGCAAAGAGGCAACGCCTTTTCACCGAGTCGAGAAATGAATCGACTTAAAGCGGCCAAGCAGCCTGTAAGCTTTTGGACATCGTGCACGCGTACAGGACGCTTCATCCGGAGTATGGTGCCAATTTTTTCAGGATTGGCGTCGATCCCCCGTTCGGAAATGAGAAAACCGAGTATCTTTCCACCTGGAACCCCAAAAGTGCACTTTGATGGATTGAGCTTGATATCGTACCTCCTGAGGTTGGCAAAGGTTTCGGCAAGGTTAGCCCGCAGGTCGGAACCTTTCCGGGACTTGACCACAATATCATCCATGTATGCCTCCACATTTCGACTGATTTGAGTGAGTAAACACTTCTGGATCATTCTCATGAATGTGGCTCCGGCGTTCTTGAGGCCGAATGGCATGGTGACGTAACAGAAGCATCCGAATGGAGTGATGAAAGCTGTTTTGATCTCGTCGGGCCCATACAGACGGATCTGATGGTACCCGGAATAGGCATCTAGAAAAGACAATCTCTCGCATCCCGCAGTTGAGTCGACTATTTGGTCGATGCGAGGGAGAGGAAAATGATCTTTCGGGCAGGCCCGATTGATATGTTTGAAATCGATGCACATGCGGAGTGACTTGTCCTTCTTGGGGACCATGACGACATTGGCGAGCCACTCGGAGTGGTAAATCTCTCGGATGAACTCAGCTGCTAAGAGCCGAGCCACCTCCTCGCCAATGGCTTGCTTCTTCTGGACGGCGGACCATCGAAGATGTTCCTTCACGGGCTTGAATTTTGGGTCGACTCACAGACGATGCTCAGCCAGCCCCCTGGGAACTCCAGGCATGTCAGAGGGTTTCCATGCGAAGATGTCCCAGTTCTCACGGAGGAGCTGGATGAGCGCTTCTTCCTATTTGGAGTCGAGCGTCGTCGAGATGTGAGTCGGAGCAGCGTCGGGGTCGGTCGGGTGAATGTGGACTGTCTTTGTTTCACCAGCCGACTGAAAAGCTGACTCGGAGGCAGGCCTCTTAGCTCGCAGCAATTCACTCGGATCGGCAGTCTTTTGGTACTCTTTCAGCTCGACCACTGCCATCTGAGCGTCAGCGATCTTTGATCCCTTCTGAAAACACTTTTCTGCTTTCTTCCGGTTGCCCGTAACAGTGATCACACCTTTGGGGCCAGGCATCTTTAATTTAAGATACACGTAACATGGTCGAGCCATGAAGCGTGCGTAAGCTGGCCTGCCCAAAATGGCCTGATAAGCACTCTGGAAGTCCACAACCTCAAATTTCCTTGCGGTAATTCTTTGAATCACCAAAAACCACATCGAGAGCAATCTGGCCGAGTGACTCGGCTTTCTTCCCAGGAATGACTCCGTGGAAGCTCATGTTACTGGTGCTGAGTCTGGACATCGGAATGCCCATTCCTTTCAAAGTTTCAGCATACAGTATGTTCAGGCCACTGCCGCCATCCATCAGGACTTTGGTCAGTCGAGTGCCTTCGACGACTGGGTCGACCACCAAAGCTTGCCTCCCTGGGGTGGCAATGTGCGTCGGGTGATCAGACTGGTCGAATGTGATGGCGGTCTGAGACCACTTGAGGTAACTAGGTGTTGCCGGAGCAACCATGTTCACCTCACGGTTAATGACTTTCAGTCGACTTTTGCTTTCGACATCAGCAAAAATCATCAAGGTGGAATTGACTTGGGGGTATCCATCGTCACTATCATCCTTGTCCTCAACTCTGTCTGGTTCCTTTTCCTTATCCTTTGGCTGCTTGCCCTGAAACTGCTGGATCAGGAGCCGACACTGTCGAGTGGTATGCTTTGGGAAAATAAAATTACCCTCTTCATCTTTCTTGGTGTGGATGTGACATGGCAGGTCCAAAACATCATTCCCAACCTGATCCTTAACTTTCTTGGGCTTCCATGTGCCCTTGGGTTTCCCCTTGAAGTTTCCCTGGGCCACAGCCAGGGCCTCCCCAGGGGCGGCTGGCTCGGCCTTCCGCTTCTGCTTCCGACTGGAGTTTCCTCCGGTTTCTTGGGCGACTGATTTGTGTTTGCCACTTCGGAGTCGGTCCTCGTCTTCACCATTAGCGTACTTGGTGGCAATCTCCATCATCCGATTCAGGGACATCTCTCCAGTTCGACCGAACTTCAGATTCAACTCTCTGTATTTGACGCCTTCCTTGAAAGCGCAAACTGCTTGATGGTCTGGTACGTTCTCGACCGAGTGGTGCAGTGTGATCCACCTCTGGATGTATTCCCTCAGTGTTTCATTCGGCTTCTGTACGCAAGACCGCAACTCTGTAAGGCCTGCAGGGCGCTTGCACATTCCTTCGAAGGTTGTGATAAACACTTGGGCGAGGTCCTCCCAAGTGTAAATGCTGCTGGGTGCCAACTGATTCAGCCACGCTCTGGCTGAGCCTTCCAACATGAGAGGTAAATGCTTCATGGCCACCTCATCATTGCCACCGCCAATCTGCACAGCCACTCGGTAATCTTCGAGCCATGTGTCGGGCTTGGATTCACCGGTGAACTTGCTGACTCCAGCCACCAGCCTGAAGTTGGGAGGGATCACCGCGGCCCTGATGGCTCGACTGAAACATTCAGGCCCCGAAGCATGTGCTCCGCTGCCGGTGGGCATATCTCTGTTGTGGCCCTCTCGATGAGCCCTGTTCTTGTCCACCCAACCTTGAACGAGGATGGATCTCACGTCAAAGCCTGGGTCCCTGGGGTCGACTGGGATCCTTTGCCCAACATTATGGGGGCGCCTGTCATCTCGATGTCGAGGTGCATATGACCCACTCCTCGGGGGAGGGGATGGCACTCGACGTCGATCATCACGGTCGGGTCGGTGATCATACTGCTCATTTCTCCTGTACTGATCGTGCCGGTCCCCACGTCCCTCACGCCTCGGGGGCGATCTCGGGCTGTGAGCCGACTGGACTGTTTCTGTTGCAACGAATCGACTGTGGATCCTGTTCCGCGACTGGGAGACGGCGGAATTCTGATTTCCCGCCGCTCGGAGCAATGCTCTGATCTGCAACAAGCCCCCGCCAGCCTCCGACTGGGAGGGCTGAATTGACTCTGCTATGCGGGCTGCGGCGGCCAAATTTTGAACTGGAGTTCGGTATACCTGCGGCAGCGCGAAGAGCTGACGTCGACTGGATTCGGGAGCTTGCTGTCGTCGACTGGACTCAGGAGCCCACTGACGCGCTTGCTCATCAAGTACTCACTGTAGATTTTCCAGTCGAGTGCGCTCGGCCAGGTTAGCCAAGCGCGCGTGCTCCAAGGCCCGGGCCTCGGGGGTTTCTCCAACAATAGGAGTGCGGAGCACGTCCATGTTCCGGCGGCGAAGCTCCTCTCACTGCAATGACGTAAGAGGTTCGGGGAGGTACTCGTCGTGGGGATGCGATGGATCGCCTCTATCCGCACCACCATCAGCGCGACGGAATCCGGGGGGACTGTGTGTCCCCTCGACCACCAGAACCTCAGCCAAAGGGTCGCTGCTATCGCACTCGGATGCGGTCTCCGCCGAGCCAGTCGACAGATCGAACAGGCCGCAGAGGGATTCGTCGGGCTCGATTGCCGCGACTTGTGGGGCCGCCGACTGGCGGGCCACGGCGTGCCTCACCCACCGCTGGAGTCTCGACCGACCTGAGCGCTTGCGCTGGTGGGAGACGGGGCGGGGAGATGACACGGGGGCCGACCGATACTGGGTCGACGGCTGCCGCAGGAGGACGCCACGAACGCACGCGCGGAAGTGCGTCGCACCGCGGACGGGGAGCGCGTCGATGTCGAGCGGCGCCTCCTGGAGCCAGGCGGAGTCGTCGGCGATGAAGGTGAGCGCGCCGAGACGGATCTCGCAGCCCTCTGCCAAAACTCTGCAGGAAACCATGATCAAATGGATCGGAAAAATCGCAACTTCTCCAATTAGGTGCTAAGACTAATGCCCCACGGTGGGCACCAACTGTCGTGGTTCTAAGTCTGACAGTGAGGTAGGGGGGTGTGTATGAAGAGGCTAGACCTTAGCTATTGGGAAGTTGTAATCACGCAAGGTTTACGAGTTCAGGCCCTTCTCGGAGGAAGTAATAGCCCTACGTCTCGTTGCCCGGAGGCGGTCGATTGGATTATGCATGTGTAGATCACAAGGGTGCGAACCCTTCATACCGAGGAGGCGGGTGGCTTATATAGAGTTTGCCGGCCCCCTCCTGCTCTCAGTAATGCAGGGTTTTAGGTACATTTAAGGTGGGGCGTTACTGGTAACGCCCCTAATAAAGTGCTATAATAACCATAGCGACTACTTAATGCCCGACCGTTTGCCCGCGGAGTGACTTTAGGTCTTCTGGCTTCGTGGTCAAGTGGTTGTTCTTTGGTCGAGTGTCTTGACCCCGTCGAGTGGGATGCCTTCCATTTGTTTAAGATGTGGCTCATTCTAGGGATGTCCTTGGGTGGGGCTTTTTTAGGATGGGTCCTTGCCCCTACCCTAGGTACATAGCTTCATCATTGGCCACGGCCTACCTAAACACTCAAGTCTCTAGTCCAGGTGCATCGCCTATCCAGGTTCCATCCGCAGGGAGTCCGGCTGAGGTTTCCACATACGGCCCCGAACGATGTGAACAGGGTTCTCGAGACACCAAACGGGTGACTCGGTACACCGTGCCATGGTGTATCTACCACAACATAGCCCACCCCTAGGGTCAGCGCTACGCACGACCGCCAACACATAACCTACAAACACCAGAAACTATTTGCAACTCCTGGATAGAGTACTAGGGTATTTAAGAAGCCGAGAGGGTCAATTAAGGATCCCAATGCATGGTAGTAGCTGAATCTTAAAATCACACATACATATCTCAGTTCTTAGGGACAGCCTCAATGAAACAACCCACCATGTACTCCTACATGGCCTCTCATCGATACCTTTACCAAATCATGTTCATCACATCCCTCACATTACCGATATAACCATTTCACTCTAGCCCATCACCCAGATGGACCAGACCTGACACAACTCTAGGCATAGCAGGCATAGCAAGGTAGGAAACACATACATGGCTCAATCAACTCCTATACATGCTAGTGGGTTTCATCTAGTTACTGTGGCAATGACAGGTCATGCAGAGGAAAAGGGTTCAACTACCGTAGCACACAGCAGTTTGAATCGCGTTGTCTTAATGCAGTAAACAAGAGCAGAAGCGAGAACATGGGTTTGTATCGGAATGATCAATGGTTGCTTGCCTGTTGTAGTGGTAGTAGGGTACTGCCCTTCAGACGGATACTCGGGGTTATCCTCGGAGGCAAAACCTACCACGAAAGATACACCGAACATAATCAACACATGACAAGATGCAACAGTATGATGCATGCTATGACATGGCAAAATGAATGTGTCTTGGCCTAATGCAAGCTAAAACAGGATGGAATGAACTCATTTGAATCAAAGATTCAAATGTTAGCTCATTTAACATGGCCTTATTAGTGCATTATCTTATTCTGCTTAAACAGCAAGGTTAACTTGTTTTGTCATGCATGAAACCATTACAGATGGATAGATTGAATTTTTCTGATCATTTTTCATATATAAATCTTTGCATTTGGAGATATGGTTGATTTTCTATGATTTTTAGAAGTTTTGGCTATTTTCTGGAATTTCCTATTAAAGAATAAATCCAGTAACTGAATTAATGCGTCAGCATGACATAGGTGTGACGTCAGCGGGTCAACTGGGTTGGCCAGGTCAAACCTGACTGGTGGGCCCTGTCTGTCAGTGACTCGGCTAATTAACAGAGTTAAATTAACTCTAATTAACTGATAGTGGGGCCCGGGCCCACATGTCAGTGACTGAACTAATTAAGTTTAGTTAAAACTAATCCTAAACTAATCAGCAAGCCGGCCCCACCTGTCATAGACTCAGGAGGGGAGTCAACCTGGGCCCACACAGGGGTCAAACAGGGTCAACTCGCCGGTGTCTAGCCGCCGGCGAGGCCAGACACGGTGGAGCAGTGCGGGATTTGCACTCCGGCGACCAAATGGGCGGCGGAGACTATCTACGTGATGCGGGGAGGAAGCCGTGTCGAGTGGTGGCAGTGGGTGGAGCTGGGGTGGCCGGAAACGTCGCCGGCGACGAGTTTGGCGGCGACCGGAGCTCGGGTGAAGATGAACTAGTCGCTAGGGGGCACGGGGAGGTGCGAGGTTTGGTGCGTTGAGCTCCTGGAGGCGCGGTAGGACTAGTGGACAGGGTGGCATGGCCATTGGGTGGCCGGAGTTTCGTCGGCGACGAGCTCCGCGGCGGTGCGTGCGGGTGATCTACATGCAGTCGCTACGGGGCTCGAGAGAGAGAACAGAGAGGGTGGGGATGTGGCTGAGCTCACGGGGGTCTCGTCGAGGCAGTCGGAGAGGTTGGGGATGAGCTGATGCGGCGGGGGCGGCGAAGGGGATCTCCCGTGGCCGGAGTTGAGGACGAGCTCGGTGCAGCGTCTCCGCGGCGAGCGAGCGCTCGGGCGCGGCCTACTCGATGTAGTCAACGGCGGCAGAGCTCATGGACATGATGGCGCGGCGCGAGGATGACGGAGGGCACGACTACGACGACGGTGCGGCGACAGAAGCGTCGGCCATGGTGGGGAACGGCGAAGGGAGAGAGACAGGGGGAAAATAGCGTTTCCAGGGGCTTCGGGGTGCGACGTGGAGGCGTCCAGGCGTCCAGGGGCGCGGGCGGCAAGCAGGTGACGCCGTGGCGAGCTCGGGCACGCCGGCGTCACCTCCCTGCCTGCCTGGCGAGGAAGAAGCAGCTGGCTGGCGCGGGCCAGCACAGTGCTAGGACGCCAGGTGGGCCGGCGGGTGAGATAGCTGGGCTGCGCCAGGTAAGCTTCTCTCTCTCTCTCTCTCTCTCTCTCTCTTTTTCTTATTTGTTTTCTTTTTCTATTTTTCTGCAACTGTTGGGCTTTATTAAAAATACCTAGACATCTTTAAAAATCCTGAAAATAATCAGGGGCTCTGTTTAGATTATTCCCAACAGCCCACACTTATTTCTAGAATTATTTGAGCATTTAAATTATTTTATAGCATTTAAATGCCCAAATTCAAATACTTATGATTTAATTCAAGAAAATCCAGAATGTCCTAGAAAAGAGTGCACCATTTTTGCCAGGGGTTTTAGCCCAATCCAGAAATGATGAACATTTTGTGAAGGGCATTTTGGGTTCATTGAAAATAATTTTAGTAAACCCTAGTTGTTTCCAGCGGGGTGTTGGGGGTTCTGTCATCCCCATTTCAAATTTAAAAGGAATTTAAAAATGATGCACACTCTAATGCTTGAACTAGCTAGTGTGTGACAACTCACCCCCACTCAAAAGAATCTCGTCCCGAGATTTAGGATCCTCCGAAAAGAAGGTGGGGTACTCGAGTCGAAGACGATCCTCCCTTTCCCAAGTGGCTTCTTTCTCGGAATGGTGTGACCATTGAACCTTGAGAAACTTGATGTTATGGCGTCGAGTGGTACGCTCGGCTTGATCAAGGATACGAACGGGATATTCCCGAGATGATAGGTTATCTTGTAGATCAAGCGTTTCGTGGTCCACTCCATGGATAGGATCCGCGAAGCAACGCCTGAGTTGAGAAACGTGGAAGACATCGTGAACTCTGGAAAGATGCGAAGGTAGTTCCAATTGGTAGGCAACTTCTCCTCGTTTGGCAAGAATGCGAAAAGGTCCAATGTAACGAGGAGCCAATTTGCCTTTGATACCGAAACGATGGGTTCCCTTTAACGGAGTAACCCGAAGGTAGGCATTCTCGCTGACTTCATAAGTCATAGGCCTATGTTTACGATCATATTTACTCTTTTGACGAGATTGGGCTGTTTTCAATTTCTCACGAATAACGTGAACCTGTTCTTCTGCTTCCTAAATCATATCCGGGCCAAAGAGTTGTCTTTCCCCGGTTTCTGACCAGTTAAGAGGCGTTCAACATTTTCGTCCATAGAGAACTTCGAAAGGAGCCTTACCCAAGCTAGCTTGATAACTATTGTTATAAGCAAACTCCGCGAATGGAAGGCATTTCTCCCAAGCCATTCCGAACGAGATGACAGAAGCTCGGAGCATATCTTCCAGAATTTGATTGACTCGCTCTACTTGACCACTTGATTGAGGATGGAAGGCGGTGCTAAAAGAGAGATGAGTTCCCATAGCATTTTGGAAACTTTCCCAAAATCGAGAGGTGAAGAGACTCCCACGGTCTGAGTTAATTTCCAATGGAACTCCATGAAGAGACACTATTCGGGAGATGTATAACTCAGCTAGCTGGCTAGCGGTGATACTCTCACGAACAGGTAGGAAGTGGGCTACTTTGGAAAGACGGTCGATCACAACGAAGATGGCATTATTCCCTCTCTTGGTCCTGGGAAACCCAGTGATGAAATCCATACTGATTTTATCCCATTTCCACTCAGGAATAGCCAAAGGTTGAAGGGTGCCAGCAGGCCGTTGATGCTCTGCCTTAACACGACGACAAACGTCGCAATTAGCAATGTATTGAACAATTTCTCTCTTCATCCTAGTCCACCAAAACCTCTGGCGTAGGTCTTGATACATTTTAGTACTACCGGGATGAATGGTGAGAGGGGATTCATGAGCTTCCTTAAGGATCAACTGGCGTAGATGTTGTTTCTTGGGAACCACCAAACGGTTCTCGAAGAAGACAGCACCTTGCTCATCCATGGAAAAACATTTAGCAACTCCGCTAGCGATGTTTTCCTTAATCCGGGATATGCCCTTATCATACCGCTGGGCAGTTATGATCTGATCCATAAGATTAGGCTTCGTCACCAGGGTGGATAGGAATCCTCGAGGAACAATGTGAAGATTAAGCTTACGAAATTCCTCATGGAGAAGTGGTTGACTTTGTTGTAACATCAGGTTGTTACAATAGGACTTACGACTTAGCGCATCAGCCATGACATTGGCTTTGCCCGGGGTGTAAGTTATTCCTAAGTCGTAATCCGAGATCAACTCGACCCAACGTCTTTGCCTGAGATTCAAATCTGGTTGGGTGAAGATATATTTCAAACTTTGGTGATCGGTGAAGATCTCGCAACGATTACCGAGGAGGTAATGTCGCCAAGTTTTAAGTGCATGGACTACAGCTGCAAGCTCTAGATCATGTGTGGGATAATTTTCCTCATGTGGGTGTAATTGCCGTGAAGCATAGGCAATTACCTGACGATCTTGCATGAGTATGCAACCTAGTCCTTGTCGCGAGGCGTCGCAATAGATAATAAATTCCTTGGAGAAATCTGGTGGTACCAGTACGGGAGCAGATGTCAGGCGTCTTTTCAGTTCCTGAAAGCTGAACTCGCACTGTGGAGTCCACTCGAACTTTTTATCTTTCTTGAGGAGTTCAGTTAGAGGTTTAGCAACCTTGGAGAAATTCTCGACGAAGCGGCGGCAATAGCTCGCTAAGCCAAGGAAGCTCCAAACTTGCTTGACCGTCTCAGGTGGAGTCCAATCAAGGATGGCTTGAACTCGCTCGGGATTGACAGCAATACCCTTACCAGAGATTACATGGCCTAGATAGGTCACTTATGGCAACCAAAATTCACACTTGGAGAATTTGGCATAAAGGCGATGCTCTCGAAGTTTCATCAATACCAGCCTTAGATGTTCGGCATGTTCCTCTTCATTCTTGGAGTAGATGAGTATGTCATTGAGGTATACTACGACGAATTTATCCAAGTACTCCATGAAGACCGAGTTCATTAACCGAGAGAAGGTAGCTGGGCATTGGTTAAACCGAAGGACATAACGGTGTACTCGTATTGGCCATAACGAGTAACAAAGGCTGTTTTGGGAATGTCCCCGTTTCTGATTTTGATTTGATGGTAGCCCAACCTCAAATCCATCTTGGAAAAGACTGAGGATCCAGCGAGCTGATTATACAGATCATTGATCCTGGGCAGCGGATACTTGTTCTTGATGGTGACCAAGTTGACAGGTCGGTAATCTACAACCATTCGATCCGTTCCATCCTTTTTCTTGACGAAGAGGACGGGGCAAGCCCAAGGAGAGGAACTAGGACAGATGAAACCCTTTTTCAAGGACTCATCGAGTTGGTTCTTAAGCTCGGCTAGTTCTAAGGGTGCCATCTTGTAGGGTCTTCTAGAAATTGGAACGGTTCCTGGAACAAGGTCTATCACAAACTCGACATCCCTGTCAGGTGGAACACCTGGCAGTTCTTCTGGAAAGACATCTGGAAAGTCTCGGACTACCGGAACATCTTCATGGTCTGGAAGGGGGTTGGCATTTAGGGAGTAAAGCTGGCGCTTGGCCACTCGAGTTAAGACATTGACTGTCTTGCCCGATGAATGAGTAAGTTGAACGGTTCTAGTGGCATAATCAATCTTAGCATAATGAGCTGACATCCAGTCCATACCCAAGATGATGTTTATGTCTGAGGACTTGTGAGCTATTAAGGATGCAAGGAAGACAAGTCTATCGACAAGAATTTCGTTCCCATGGCTTACTCTAGAAGTTTGCCATTTGGAACCCGGAGTTTGAATTACCATGGAAGTGGGCATGTCACAGAATGTCGTGTTATGCAATCGAGCATAGTTCTCGGATATGAATGAATGAGATGCTCCAGTATCGAAAAGAACAGATGCCGGATGGCAGTTAACAAGGAGCGTACCAAGGACGATGTTAGGATCCTCATGAGCCTCCTCGGCTGAAACATAGTTGACATGGCCACGGGCAGTGGTGACCGGCTTGGCGTAGGATGTCTTTCCCGCGGGCTTACCATGGCCAACGGACTTTCTAGTTTGATTGGGGTTGTTGTTCTGGGGACACTCTCGGCTATAGTGACCCGGCTCTCCACACTTGAAGCATGTCACCACATTGGGGCGTGGAGC
Organism: Triticum aestivum; assembly: GCF_018294505.1. Classification (NCBI taxonomy): domain Eukaryota; kingdom Viridiplantae; phylum Streptophyta; class Magnoliopsida; order Poales; family Poaceae; genus Triticum; species Triticum aestivum. The sequence continues at coordinate 27,514,743 of NC_057809.1, forward strand.
AGCATTAGCAGCGGAGCCACCATAGGGCTTGGGTGGTGCAAACTGCTGGTTGGGACGAGGCACCTCAAAGGATGGCCTCAGAATAAACCTGGGTGGCAGTGCCGTGCTTGGAATCCACACCCGGCGCTTCTGAGCTCCAGAGCCGGATGAAGAGCCAAAATCACATGAGTGCTTGCATGAAGCGTCATAATCAGTCTGGCCTGTCTCAGCACTGATGGCTTTATTGACCAACTTCTGAAAGGAGGTGCACTCGTGCAGACGAAGATCACGGCGAAGCTCAGGGCTGAGTCCCTTGCGGAACCTTGCCTGCTTCTTAGCGTCGGTAGATACCTCTTTAGGGGCATAACGTGCCAGATTCCCAAATTCACGACTATATGCATCCACAGTCAGTCTTCCTTGGGTGAAATTGCAGAACTCCTCCCTCTTGCGATCTATGAGACCTTTCGGAATGTGATGCTCACGGAAAACCTCACTGAATTCATCCCAAGTAGTAATTTGGCCGACCGGGTGCATAGCTTCGAAGTTTTCCCACCAGAGGCTAGAAGGGCCTTCGAGGTGATAGGCAGCATAAGTAACCTTGTCGGCTTCGGCTACGTTGGCAGAACGTAGCTTGTGGGTGATGCTGCGAAGCGAGTCATCCGCGTCGAGGGGCTCGATGGAATGGTTAAACTTTGGTGGATACAGCTTGATAAAGTCATTGATTGACACCAAGTCATTTCGCTGATGGCGTGCAGTGTTTTGCTCAATTTGCTCCAGCAGGCGGTTAGTCTCACGCTTGTTTCTTTCCGCCTCCAGCATCACCTCGGCCAGAGAGGGCGGGTGAGGTAGATTTTCACCCCTAGCTGCACTGGCTCCCCCCTGCTCTGGGGCAGCAGGGTTGCTGCGGGTGTTGACCATCCCAGGAGAAAACAAGACAACGATTTAGATAAGGATGGCTCAAACTTAGCAATGAAGTGCAGAATGTAATGGATAACACGGAATGCAGAGATGTTCATCCGTATGTCATGGTAATATAAAACTGCCATATATTATTTGTCTACACATCATACATAGTTTAGTACAAGCCCAGGCTACAGTACAACTATGATGAAAGACGTTACATCTCATCGGAGGCATTCCAAGCTCCTATACATTATTTGTCTACACCTCCGAAATTGATTACACACAAAGTCATATTCCACAAGTCACGCAGGACAGTGGAGATACAACTATTACAATACTAGTGATACTACTACTAACCCAGACAGCTCCGTAGTAGTCCTCATAGAAGTCACCTCCATAGCCTGGAAGTTCAACGTGATCATCCGGGAACAGACGGTCCTGAGGAGCTTGTTTACCAAAGGGGCTAGGATGAGGTCTTGGACCAACAAAGGGTGGCCTGCGGGGACCAGGAGGTGGGGTGATGCCTCCCACATCACGCCAATCCACCATGTCTGGCAGAGCAGATCTCACAGGATACAGATCCCTTGTATCCATACATCCAGCTTGCACCGCAGGTGCAAAGCGAGTCAATGTGGCCCAATGATCAGCACGGGTATTGAAAAGCTCCAGCCTCAAGGCCCGATTCTCTCGGGCCTTGTCTCTATGGCAACCTCCATCCCGGGCCTGGTCTGTTTTACACAAAATAGAAAACACAAAACCATTAAAGATTTGTTGGTACCCCCATGGGAAACAAACGAGGTTGATCTCTCTCTCTCTCGATTTTTTTTCAAAACTATGACGTATTTTATAGCAAATTCAGAAACTATAGCAAAGAGTAGAGAAAAAAAAATCAAAACTCGCACCCTGTCGGCTAAGCATGGGCCGAAAAGGGTGTTTTCGGCCTCCCTTTGGCCGAAATGGACTTTTCGGCCTTGACTTGGCCGAAAAGGTGTGTATCTGGGCCGAAAAGAACTTTTTGGTCAGGAGTAGGCCGAAAAGTCCCTTGAGCCCACTTTTTCATGTTAATGATTGACCGAAGTTGCATGGCTTCACTCTTCGGCTTACGTTAGGTCGAAGTGATTTTTCTTAATTTTGGTATATAAATATTATGCAACCATTGGCCATCTTAGACATCGAAAAAAATATATTTTCGCGCAACCCTTTCCCCTTAATATTTTCCCGCCAATTCTTTCCCGCCAACCCCTTCCCGCCATATGTTCCCGCCAACCCCTTCCCGCCATACCACAGCATACCATTAAATAAATTCTTCATATTAAAAAAAATCATGTTTCTCAAAATCTTTTCACTTTTTTTAAATGTCTTCACAATTCAGAAAAACATTAACCGTATATCACAAAAATATTCAATGTGTCTTCAAAAAAATTTCAGCTTATACTACAAAAATGCTGAGTGTATATTTATAAATTGTTCATCACTTAAAAAATCAATAAATGTTTGGGATTCTAAAATTTTGTTCATGTGTTCAATAAATTTTCATGTTTTGAAAGTTTGTTAGTATTTCGGGAATTTTTATTTTAAATAATTATTTAAATTGCTAAAGTAAAATTGCTCACTTTTTTCCGAAAATGTTGAATTTTTATAAAGAAAGGGATCTGTTGTTGTACATTAGCCAGATGCTATCCCATTTGGCTAGTAACACATATACCCAGCGTGAGGTCGGGTTTTTGACTCCATTGCTTGCGCTTTTATCCCATTTTTTTTAAAATATGAAGAATTTATTTAATGGTATAATGTGGTATCACTACTAGGGAAAAGCCTAGCAGCAGCGCGGGTTTTGGGTGTATCAGTAGTGCGGGTGCCCGCGCTATTGATACGGCGCCACAACTAACTTGTAGCAGTAGCGCGTGTTGACACACGCTACTGCTATACATGGTTAGTTGTAGCGTGCGTTGCAAACAGCGCTACTGCTAATTAGCTGTAGCGGGTCTTATACCCCGCGCTACTGCTATTACTTTCAAAAACAAAAAAAATCTCGATCCCGTGCGTGCTGTCAATGGCAGCAATTGTAAGATCTAGCGATGATTGGCGTCGCCGGAGGCATGAACGGACAGCAGAAGACCAGATCCAGTAGTGGCTATTGGAGAGGGCCCATTTCTATGGCAGAGCCAGGCCGCGGCATGGGGCTCCTCTTCCCGACCATGCCAGATAGCTCCGGGTCATCCATGGCGACGACCTTCATAGGCATGGACATGGGAGGGTGAGTCAAACCAGAGGGAGAGAGAAAAGGAAAACCGAGGGAGAGAGGAAGGTGATGTAGGGAGCAGCAGAGCTAGTCACCGGTGGCGAGGTGCTCCGGTGTGGTGGCGCGGGGCGGCGGCCTCCTAGACGTCGGTGGAAGACCGGCGAGCTCCTAGACGCCGGTGGCGCGAGGCGGCGGCCTCTTTCGGCGCCATGGAGGAGGATGGGTGCATGGGCAAGAGGTCCATGTGAGAGCGTATGGAAAGTGAGAGGAGAGAGTTGTGGAAGAGAGGAGGGATTTGGGGGAGGAGATGGGGATTCGGCCGAGGATATGGCCACTTCACCTACCTCGTACTTAGTAGTAGCGAGGGGTATAAAACCGCGCTACTACTATCAACTTAGTAGTAGCGCGGGTTTATACCCCTCGCTACTACTATGGCATGTATCGGGGGGCACGGTAGAGACCGCTTAGTAGTAGCGAGGGTTAAAAACCCGCGCTACTGCTAATTAGCAGTAGAGCATCTTTTTATGATGCGCTGCTGCTAAGATTCTGTGTATAAGGTTTCCCCTAGTAGTGTATGGCGTGAAAGGGTTGGCGGAAACATATAGCGGGAAGGGGTTGACGGGAAACGGGTGGCAGAAACATATGGCGGGAAGGGGTTGTCGGGAAACGGGTGGCGGGAAAATATTGAGGAGAAAGGGTTGCGCGAAAATATATTTTTTCAATGTCTAAGACGGGTAATGATTGCCCAGTATTTATATATCAAAATTTTAAAAAAAATCACTTCGGCCTAACGTAAGCCGAAGAGTGGAGCCATGCAACTTCGGTCAACCATTAAGGTGAACAGATGGGCCCAAGCGACTTTTCGGCCTACTCCTGACCAAAAAGGACTTTTCGGCCTACTGCTGACCAAAAAGGTCTTTTCGGCCCAGGTACGCACATTTTCGGCCAAGGCAAGGCCAAAAAGTCCATTCCGGCCAAAGGGAGTCCGAAAACACCCTTTTCAGCCCACGCGTGGCCGACGGGGTGCTAGTTTTGATTTTTCTCCACCCTTTGCTATAGTTTCTGAATTTGCTACAAAATACGTCATAATTTTGAAAAATGATCCTCTCTCTCTCAAATTCCTGAGCATTTTTTAACTCGTAAAGAATTTTAAATTTTTTTAAAAATAGTTCGTGAACATTTTCTCAATAGGCAAAAATTTTAGTATGTGCAAGAACATTACTCAAATTCACCAACGTTTTCGAACTGCGAAGAAAACTTTCAACTTTGTGAACATTTTATTAAATACGTGAACAATTTTTCATATTCATGAACATTCTTCCAACTTCGTGAACATGTTTTCAAATATTCGAACATATTTCCCTATTCCCGAACATTTCTCAAATTTGTGAATATTTTCAAATACGTGAACATTTTTTCAAGTTTAGGAAATTTCTCTCAAGTTTGCGAGCAATTTTATTAATACATAAACGTTTTTTCTTATTGGGGAACATTTTCAAAATACACTCCTCGAAGATGAATTCCATCCATCCTTGACCAATATTTTTGTTTTTGAAACTCGGCCGAAACCTGGCCAGTAAATGGGAAGTGATAAACTTTTTGTTGATGGACTGATCGACTGTTCCACCGGCCCACACGGTGCAAATTCAAAGTCCGCGAGCGCTATGTCTTGCATTACGCGAGACGGGAGCACCTAGTTAACAAGCGCTCCTTTGGGAGCTTTGCAATGATCAGCGTCACTTGGCGCGCTCTCAGCCATTCGCCACATGTCGCGCTCTGGACGCTTCCTTTAGATTTTTTTTTTCCGCATGCGTTTTTGGCTTTTTAAAGGTTTTTCCTGGGTTTTTTTGACATTTTGGTTTTCCCTTATGTTCCTTAGATTTTCGATAAAAAAATTTGGGGAATTTTTCTTTTTACGAGAAAAAACGCGTTTTCTTTTTTCTTTCTTTCGTGAAAGTAACGGTTTTTTTCCGCGAGAGACACGGTTGTGCTTTAGCGAGAGTCACGGCCGTGCCTTTCGGAAGCGGGAAAAAAACGCATTTTCAGTTTTTTTTTCTTTCACGAGAGTCACGGTTATGCTTCCCCGAGAGGCACAGTTGTGCTTTCGCAAGAGTCACGGCCGTGCCTCTCAGAAAAGGAAAAACAAAATGCGTTTTTTGTTTTTTTTTTCGCGAGAGTCACGGCCGTGCCTCTCAAAAACGGAAAAAATACGCGTTTTCTGTTTTTTTTTCTTTCGCGAGAGTCACAATTTTGCTCCCCCGAGAGGCACGGTTGTAATTTCACGAGAGTCACGCCCGTGCCTCTCGGAAACGAAAAAAACGTGTTTCCTGTTTTTTTCTTCCACAAGAGTCACGGTTTTGCTTCCACGAAAGGCACGGGTGTGATTTCGCGAGAGGCATGGGTATGCCTCTTTCGAAAAGGGAAAAAACTGTGCTCCCGCTTCGGTTTTTTCGTTCGGTTTTTTCATCCGATTTTTTCCATGAAAAAAAGTTCGTCGAAACCTATCAACATGCTATCTAGTTTTGAAGATCTCGACGCGAGGAATCCAATGATGAAAACGTTGAAGATTTAGACGCACGGTTTAAAAGATAAAACATTTTGAATAAATTGATCTATAAAAAAGAAAAAACTCCCAGATTGCGACAAGTGACATGCTGCATATGCGCCATTTGTCGCGACCTGAGAAAGTGGAGTATTCTGTTCAACGAATACTCCTTAATTAGTGGTTTCGACGCGAGACAGTAGCAGCTCGCTGACGCTTTTTCCTCTCCCCACGCCATATTGGGCCGGCCCATTCACGCGCGCATATAGTTAGAAAAAGAGCTGAGGAAAGGGACACGGAGTAATTGAGCGCGAGCTCAGATGAGCCCGCTATCTTGGTCGTTGGTACGCGCTTTGGAGATCCGTGCCCTTTTTCTATGCGCGTGCCAGAAAATCGAGTCCTGTATTGAAATACGTACGGATCTGACGAAAGGTTGGACGGTCGTCTACCGACGGTGAGGTGAGCCGCGGACCAGAATCCACGTTCCGTCTGATCCGTGGCTCGGGAAGTTCGTTTTCCGTCCAGTGGATCCAGACCCGAGATGAATGCAGGGACGAGAGTGTTCTTGGCTAGGGCGTGGTTCAGTTGGAAGCTGCGGACTGCTAGATAGAGGCAAGGAGCGCCGGCGGCCAGACACCATGGGGTTTCTGATGCAGCTAATCGGCAGGTATGTGGATGTTTGCTTCTCTAGTGATGCTGCCTCCATTTTTTTTTTGCATTCTGGTTTAGCTGATCCAGCGGACGGCTTTCCCCCAAATTTCAGATAGACCCGGTGTCCTTGAGGAGGTTGGGGAAAACTTGGTGCCGGCTCCTGTGGCTGTGAGTGTCTCTGGGGTGGGGGATTTGGAGCGCGAGGTAGCCAGCGGTGGACAGCGGCGACGTACAAATCTAGTTCGTGCATGAAGCGGCGGCCAACAGAAGGGAGAGCTCGCCGGCGACGTCGGAGCTGTCAACGGAGAAGATGAATCCCCAAGCACTTGGTGGAACAAAAGGTATACCAACTTGCAGTCCATCAGATTTTCAGAGATTTAGGAAAAAGAAAGTAGAAATCAGTAAACAAATTCTGAAGTTAGCGGGAGAGTTGATTGCTCTATGCATCCAGAAAATTCATGCTATATGTGTCTGCGTTTGGAGGCTGATTTGCTCTCTGCATTTACAAAATTCATGTTGTATTGCGCCTGTGTTTGTTTGCTGGTTGCTCTGTGCAGTCTGAAAAACGCCCGAATTTTGTGCTGGTGTTTGGAGATTGCTTGTTGCCCGCAGTTAGATATTTCATACTAAATGTGCATTGTCTGTAGACTGGTAGGTTTCTTCAGTTAGAAAATTCATGTTGTATGTGCCTTCGTTTGCAGGCTTAGCATTGGTGCTGCCGCACCTAGCAGAACACCATTAGTGCGGCTGGATAGAGTTATTGTAGGGCTCGTGTCCTCTCTAGAGCTCCTGGAAGTTTCAATTGTGAAATAGAGGAGCTTGTGGAGGCGAAGTTGGGGGTAGGAGACGACGCCATTGATGGATTTCTTAATGCAGCCTATCGGCAGGTAAGCGATGTAATCTTTGGTTTGGCTTAACTATTTTGGAGTAGGATTTCTGATGAATGCTATCTGTTGTGTACTCTCATCCGCACCAGATTCCATGTGCTTTAAGAGGTGGAGGACAATGAAGCGCCCATGGATCTGCGACCTTACACGGTGGCTGCTTTGGTGGGGGAGTTGGAACAAGCGTCGGTGCCAGTCTTAAGTGTAGACGCTTAGATCTGGGATGAAGAAGGGAGAACTCAACTCAGGTGTCCGAGCAGTCGACCGGCAAGATGGACCTGCAAGCCCGGGGATGGACTAAGAGTAAGAGGTTAGTGCATAACTGAAATCCCCTATTGATTTCCACTTGCCTGGTATACGTCATTGACATGGAAGTATGTGGTGTTCATAGTTAGTCTACTAGCAGTCTGCATATAGATTTGGGAGCTGTACGGGTGACTTGTGTTGAGAAAAGTAATTCTTTTTCTTACACTTGTGAACTGTCTGAAAACACCACTTCAGTAAAGCTTCATATCTGGGTTTCAGTTGTGGGCAGTAATTTGGTGGATATTTCTGTATTGCTATTCTGGCATTGAATTATTGCAATCTAGTGATGTCACTGTCGAATGGTATAAATACTTGACTTCTGTGAAGACATACTTGGGCTGAGTATGGGCCGGCTCAGCGGCACCGGGCAGTACACCATGTCCAAATAGGTACAAGTTTTAGAGTGGTTGGGCTTTTTTAGAACCGTTCGTTGATGTCGATCTAACGGCAGACAAATACGAAGTACTGGGTAGTACGCCGATGAAAGTACGCGAAAGTACTAAAACGAATGGGGCCGGTACTCGTGACAAGGTGGGGATGCGTTTTAATCTAGGGGTAGTTTAGTCCTAGGAAAATTTGCACGCACCGCCCCTCTCGTCGAATGAATAACCGCCGCCATGGTGCTACACATTTCATAATTACTCATCGGCGACCATCTCCTCCCTCTCCTCCATGTCCACCACAGTCATCTCCTCCTTCTTGCCGCTGCAACTTCGCTCCACTCAGGCAACCCCCCACCCACCCCCACCCCCTCTTCCACGGCAGATCGAGCTGATGGCCGGCGGCGAGAACACCGACTTCATGCAGATCGCCGGCGGCGACCAGGTCAAGTTGGCCAGGTTGAGGGAGATCCGTTCTTGGTTTGACAACACAAGGCAGATGAGCTGGACGGCAATGGCCACTCTCAAGAATTTGACGAAGGAGAGGGCAAAGCTTTTCCCCCAGCTCGCGCAACCGATTCAGAAGATCGAGATCCTCCTCTGGGCGATGGAGCAGGCCAATTCGTCCAGCGAGTGGACCAGGCGGAGGTGGTGGGCGTTCAGATCCAGGGTAGAGCATCCACTTGATCAGGAACCCACCGTGCACGAGGTGCCGTTGCAGATTGTGCAGCCTCCAACCGAGTCACCGGTGCAGCCTCCAACCGAGTCACCGGAGACTTCGAAGCGCAAGATGAGGAGGACAATGGTCGCGACCTCGCTTCCCCGCCGTTCTCCACGCTTCCCTCGCCGCTCTCCTCGTCTGAACGGCGGCGGTAGCTATGTTTAGAGTAAGCTTCCCCACTCCTCATATTTCTACTGCTCGTGCTTACATCGTGGTGATACTAATCATAATAGTTCAGAGAGGGAAGGCTAGATGACATTTTAATCTCAATGAATTGCATGAACATTTGAGTACATGGATTTGGAGGATGGATTATGATGTATGTGAACCCTAGGCATCATATGAACCCTAGGAAAAATTAGTAATGTTGTAGTGGTAGACACTGAAATATTTCGGTACACACCGGTAGGCACTGAAATATTTCGTTACTGCCCTAGGCAAAATTTGTAATGTTGTAGTGGTGGACACTGAAATATTTCGGTACACACCGGTAGGCATTGAAATATTTCGGTACTGCCCTAGGCAAAATTTGTAATGTTGTAGTGGTGGTAGACATTGAAATATTTCGGTACACACCGGTAGGCACTGAAATATTTTGTTACTACAATTTCAGTACACACCGATGCACACTGAATTATTTCACTACTGCAGTTTCAGTACACACCGATACACACTGAAATATTTCAGTACTGCAAATTCTATACAAAGTTGGCATTTTGTCATTTATGTGTGAATTAATCCATGCATCATATGGCCTAACTTTGTACATGAGTTTGGGTCAATTTCATGTCTATTTATTGTTAAAATTATTGTCATGCCATGAAACACAAGACAAGTCACTGACCCAAGCTTGCAAAGATGCCATATCAATGTTGCTGATATGAAATATGCATGTTTCACCTAGTCTTGTGTCTGAATTAAAACTAAGCATTTTTTCTTGATGGTATCCATGGATCTAGAACTCCTATGAATTTGCTCATGTTGGATGTTTTGTTCTCCATCATTTGTACTAGCATTCCGTGCTATTAGATGCCATGACAAGACCCCTGGCATATTTATTTTCTTGCCTCCAACATCACATGTGTGTTTTGCAGGAAAAAACCTGGAGTTCACCAGGCTGGCTGAAGTTGTGAGGCTGGGAGGCTGATGGTGCTGCTACTGGCTGATCCTTCTTCTTTCAGTTTTTGTTCGTCATTTCTCAAGCCATTGGACCAGTGCTACTTCCCTATGTGCTGTTAATGTATTAAGTAGTTCCTTCGAATTTGTAGTATTAGTTAGTTTGAATGTGGAAGTACCTTAATTTGTAGGAACGAAATGTTGCTATGTATGATCAAGGGTTTCATACCTTAATCTTTGGATTATTAATTATGTGAACTGTTGGATGTGGCGCATAACGAAACGCCTCTACCATTGATACTAGTTCAACATGTCGGTCCAATTAGAGACCAGCCACTTCCATATAGAACAGTTAGCATTTCATACTACAACCTAGCACGTACAAAACATCACACAGTGGAAGCACATCCCTAAGCACCTTGCATTGTACAAGGTCTTAGAGACAAGCCTCTACCATATATAACAGTTACCATGTCACACTACAGCCTATAAAACATCACACAGTGGAATAATCATAGCTAGTAGAGCATTAGGTACCAGTTAATAATAGTTGCAATCCATCACAAGCAATAGTACCTAGATATGAGTAGATATAGGTACGGTAATACACGACAAGTACTCGCAAACAAGAGCAAACATAACAAGTTCATTTCAGTTTGATACATGGCCCACCGCAGTTCTAAATGAGGTGGATGGTGATCATCATCCTCAAGTCATGGCGACGGGTGTTCGCAACAGTGAGTAGGATGGCCTGTCCTACCCGAAGAATCTTGACACGAAGGAACTTCTTCCACCCTGCCCTGCTCAAGACAGTGCGACCGTCCGTGTCCACTGCATAGGCACAGCTGGTGATGGAGCCCGTTCTGGTAAGGTGTAGTCCAGCAGCCATGCCTTCTTCGTCCGGGTCGATGCCACAGCTATCAAGTAACCTCTTAGGTAATTTCTGAAAACAGTTGACATGATCATATACATTAGTGGAAATAGCAAAACAGTTGACATGATGTATGATCATGTCACGTGCAATTATCAACAAAGCATACACTTGAAGACACATATATCATTGGATTCAACACTGAGCATATATATCATCACATCAGTATACTATACGCCAAGCATCAAATTACTACAGTAATTAGGCATATCATTATATTACTGCGTACACTAAGCATATCATCGCATATTACTACACTACATGCATGTCATAAAATTCTTCACTAAATGAATTGTAAACTAGGCCTCTCATCACAGTACTACAACATGCATATCATATGAACTACTACACTAACTAAGCATGTATATCATGTAATTACCACACTAAGTAACATACCATGATATGCCGTTTAACATTAGTCCTTGTGAGGCGGGTCACGAATGGCTTCCCTAGGTAGTCTTCACGTAGCGGAAGCATGTCCCAGAGGTTGCCGATTTCCTCGTCGCCCAGTCTTAGTCCTTGGGCATACAGGTATTCAACAAGTGGGTTCTCATCATCATCAGAATCGTCATCATCTGACTCAGCACCATCTTCCTCATGAACTTCATCCTCACTATCCGGAATCAAATTCAGATAGATAACAGAAATCCCGGGCCTATCTTTTCTGAAGGAGAAGCTGATCAATTCACCCCCACTAAGACGGTTGTGGGCGATGAAACGATCCCAATCATCTCCTCCTATCTGGGTTATCTTTCGCCCCTTCTCGACTTGCATAGTGTATGGGCCCCCAAGAGCATCGAAGGTCACGGTGTCTGCGACGAGCTCATTGAATGCCAATCTCACATTGCATGGTACGATCTATGTAAGATAAAAACAAATAACAGACACAATACATTAGTGGAAATAGCAAAAAAACAAAAAGAATGTACTGTCAGAAGGTTCATATAAATTGTTACCGCTGTAAAAACAAAAGAAGGCTGGAAGTAGATGCTGAACAGCGTGGCAGTAGAAAGGCTGGTCCGGCACCGTGAGTTGCAGCGTCCACATTGTGCTTCCTCCATTCTACACAGAACGTGTTGAACTCTAAGTTGAATTGTACATAGTACAATACAAAGATCATACATATAATAAATCACAGTGATAACCTATACTGGCAATGGCCAATCAATCTATTTTCTATCATCTACGTAATAAAGCAATGGCAATGACAATTCATCTAAACCTGGGAATAGTTCGGCATCCAAACTAAAACCAGTCCAATCCACAGCACACATCAAAACCAAACCAATCCAGATATTTTCATTTAGAATCTAGACCAAACCGAACTATACATGCTCGTCATCCAACCCAGTCCAAACCGTTTTCAACTTTTGGATTGAATCCAAAGGTTCAAACCGTGGACAAAGCCATACACGAGGGCACGTCATGAATCTAGATCAGACATGGCGTCAAAGCTCGAGAGAGGCGACGAGCTCCGGCCAGCAACAGCGGGATTTGAAGCAGTAGTAGGTGGTAGTGGTGGCTCAAACTAATTGATTGATTTGGTCTCAAACCATAGAAACCAAATCAAGATCCAATCCAAAAACTAAGTTTCAGTCCAAAACCAATCGGCTCAAATCCGCCTCCGTAGGGAGACGCGGTTGGGGAAGGGAATAAGAGGGGAGATCTCACGTACTTGCCGGAGTTGGCGGCGGCCGCGCACCGGCAGCAAAGAGAGGGGTCGTCGAGAGATGGCGGCGACGGCGGCGGCGCTGGTCGAGAAGGGGAGAAAGAAAAATGTGGAGTGGTCGAGACGGGGAGAAAGAAAAATGTGGTACATGTGGTGGCTCGGTTGTGTGGATGACAAGGGGACCCACTTGTGAGACCGATAGCAATTGATGGCTAACCGCAGGAGGTGCAGGACCGCGTGCACGACCGCCACGTCCCCACGTGGAATGGGGACGGCCGGGTGGGTGTGTCAAGTCAAATTGGCACCCGCGGCTTCTCGGTAACTCCAAGAGGCAGGAGCAGTGCATTTCTTCCCCATATCGGGTAGAAAACCCTCGTCCTCTCCCCACCCTCTCTTCCTTCGTCACCACCTCACCACCCTCTCCTCCTTCCTCACCACCCTCCTCCCTTCCTACGCCTCCCTCCTCCTGTCTTCGACCGACAATGAAGCGCGGGCGTGAAGATGCGGCGGACGAGCCGGAGGCAACCATCGGAGCAGAGCAGTCTGCTGCCGTGGATGCAGCCGTGGGTGGAGCGGCTGAGTCCGCCGTAGCGGCGGAAGCTGGCGGTGCAGCGACCGTTGTGCCTGCTCCCGCTGCCATCGCAGCTGTCGAGGCACCCGTCGGCGAGCACAAGGTCGGGGAAGATCTGGAGGAGGAGGAGATGAGAAGGCATAAGCGGAAGGTGCATGACTGAAAGTGCAACTATCCCTAGGTGGTTTTGGTAATTCATAACAACATATAGCTCATTGAGCTAATGCTATTTCAAGATGATTATTTCAGGAAAGCTCAATGATTGGCATGGCATGGATGTGAAAGTGGAATCCTCAAAATGCGAAGGAAAAAGAATTGGCTCAAGCTCAAAAGTTCAAGACTCTTCATTTTATATTTTAGTGATCCAAGATCACATTGAGTCTTTAGGAAAAGCCAATACTATTAAGGAGGGATGAGGTGTTGCTTAATGAGCCTCTTGCTCTATGTGCTTAGTGATATGCTCCAAAATCCTCAACCACTTTTCCATATCCACAAATGACCTAAACCCTAAGCCAAACTCGGTCTTACCGATTCTGTCAATCCGGCGCCACCGAGTTTCACTTGTCATTTGAGACTGCCAAACCCTAGCAATTCGGTCCTACCGATAAGGTTCTCGGTCTCACCGAGATGGGCTTGCAAACTCTCTGTTTCCCTTTCGTAACTTTTTGGTCTCACCGAAAGAGCGAATCGGTCCCACCGAGAATGCAAGGTAAACTCTATGTTTCCTTCTTGTAACGTTTCGGTCTCACCGAAAGAGCAAGTCGGTCCCACCGATTTTGCCTGACCAACTCTCTGGATAGCTAATTGCCGAACTTGGTCTCACCGAGATTACGTTATGCCCAAACCCTAACCGAATCGGTCCTACCGAGTTGCATCTCAGTCCCACCGAAATTCCTAATGGTCACTAGGTTTACCATTTCGGTCCGACCGAGTTTGATTATTTGGTCCCACCGAGATTGGAAAACTGTGTGTAACGGTTGGATTTTGTGTGGAGGCTATATATACCCCTCCACCACCTCTTCATTCGAAGAGAGAGCAAGCAAAACACATACATCATTCCTACTCATATGTTCTGAGAAAGAACCACCTACTCATGTGTTGAGACAAAGATATTCCATTCCTACCTTATGAATCTTGATCTCTAGCCTTTCCCAAGTTGCTTTCCACTCAAATCTTCTTTCCACCAGATCCAAATCCTATGAGAGAGAGTTGAGTGTTGGGGAGACTATCATTTGAAGCACAAGAGCAAGGAGTTCATCATCAACACACCATTTGTTACTTCTTGGAGAGTGGTGTCTCCTAGATTGGCTAGGTGTCACTTGGGAGCCTCCGACAAGATTGTGGAGTTGAACCAAGGTGTTTGTAAGGGCAAGGAGATCGCCTACTTCGTGAAGATCTACTGCTAGTGAGGCAAGTCCTTCGTGGGCGATGGCCATGGTGGAATAGACAAGGTTGCTTCTTCATGGACCCTTCGTGGGTTGAAGTCTCCATCAACGTGGATGTAGGATAGCACCACCTATCCGAACCACGGGAAAACATCCATGTCTCCAATTGCGTTTGAATCCTCCAAACCCTTACCTTTACATTCTTGCAAGTTGCATGCTTTACTTTCCACTGCCAATAAACTCTTTGCATGCTTGCTTGAATTGTGTGATGATTGCTTGACTTGCTCTAAGATAGCTAAAATCTGCCAAGAACTAAAATTGGGAAAAGGCTAAGTTTTTAATTAGTCAAGTAGTCTAATCACCCCCCCTCTAGACATACTTTCAATCCTACAAGTGGTATCAGAGCTTTGGTCTCCATTTGGCTTGATCTTCATAGCTTTTGGTGGTCATAGCCTTGGTTTCACAACCTAGGAGAGTATGGCATCTAGCGAGGGAAATTATCACCGTAGAGGTCCTTACTTTGATGGCACTAATTTTGCTAGTTGGAAGCATAAAATGAAAATGCATATTCTTGGACATAACCCCGCCGTATGGGCTATTGTTTGTGTTGGCTTGCAAGGTGAGTTCTTCGATGGGAGGGAACCAAACCGTGAAGCTACCGCGGATGAGTTGAAGATGTTGCAATACAATGCTCAAGCTTGTGATATTCTCTTCAACGGATTGTGCCCCGAAGAATTCAACAAAATCAGCGGCCTTGAGAATGCAAAGGAGATTTGGGATACTTTGATTGATATGCACGAAGGTACCGACTCCGTCAAGGAATCCAAGTTGGATGTGCTCCAAAGTCAACTTGACAAGTTCAAGATGAAGGATGGTGAAGGTGTCGCTGAAATGTACTCCAGGCTTGCTCTCATCACAAATGAGATTGCCGGCTTAGGAAGTGAAGAGATGACCGATAGATTCATCATCAAGAAGATCCTAAGAGCCTTGGATGGGAAATATGATACCGTGTGCACATTAATCCAAATGATGCCCAACTACAAAATCTCAAGCCAACGGAAGTAATTGGAAGGATTGTTGCTCATGAGATGTCACTCAAGGATAAAGAGGAACTTCACAATAAATCAAGTGGTGCCTACAAAGCGTCATGTGAAGCCCCCGCATCATCAAGTGAGAAACAAAACTTCAATGAAGAATTGAGCTTAATGGTGAAGAACTTCAACAAGTTCTACAAGAGTAGAAGCAAAGATAGAAGCTTCAAGTCAAGGTCCTACAATGACAAAAGATCTTCTAGTCGAGAGCGAAACTGCTATAATTGTGGAAGACCCGGACACTATTCCAATGAGTGTACGACTCCCTACAAGAGAAGAGAAGATTCTCCAAAAAGAAGAAGCAAAGAATCTCCACCAAGAGAGAGAAGGAGTAGAGATGATCGTTATGAACGAAGATACTCACGGAGAAGCAAGGACTCGGAAAGGAAGGAAAAATCATCAAGGAGCTATACAAAACAAAGACATCAAGCTCATGTTGATGAATGGGTATCCGGCTTCGACTCCGACAGCCACTCAGAGAGAAGTTATCACTCCGACTCCGAAGATACTCAAGATGAAGGTGTTGCCGGTCTAGCACTTGTGTCAACCAACTCCTACGACATATTTGACTCCCCAAATGAAGGAATTGGAAGATGCTTCATGGCTAAAGGTCCTAAGGTAACACACCCCGAGTACGTTGATTTTAATAGTGATGAAGATGACTTGTTAGGTAATGATGATTTGCTTGTTGACAACTCTAGTGATGAGTACTATGATGAAACATCAATTAATCATGCTAAAACGAATGACAATGATAAGGAGAAGATTGAGGCTCTAACTAAAGAACTAAACACTCTTAAGTTAGCTCATGAAACTATCTTCGAAGATCATCGAGAACTTTTAAGAGCTCATGAGAAATTACGCTTTGAAAAGCTCAATCTTGAGCAAGAGCATGAGTTCTTAAAAGCAATCAACGATGATCTCCGCAAGAATAGTTCTTCTTACATTGCCAAGCGTTTACTATTATCCACTTACATGCCTCAAGTCAAGACTAGTAACAAGAATAAGAAAGATTCTTCCTCTAGTAGTGACAATGATCATGCTAAATCCAATATTGTTGCTTCTAGTAGTTCTCTTGATTCCACTAATGATTCTCTTAGCCAAGTTACACTTGAGCAAGAAAATAGCTTATTGAAGGGAATTATAGAGAAAGGTGTTTACAAGAGCCTTGCCGGAAGTAAGCAATTCGAGGAAATTGTGCACAAGCAAGGAATGCACCGGAAGAATCAAGGTGTTGGTTTTGAACGAAAGTTCAATGCCAATGGAGTTGAATGGGAAGAAGATCAATACCCCAAGACAAAGTTTGTTCCTCAACAAGAGAAGTATGACACTTCTTTCAAGGGGACACAAGCTCAAGATGATCTTCCACCACAAGACTACAAGCAAAAAGGCAAGGACAAGCTTCAAGAGGAGATTGATGCATTTGAAGAAGCTCCCAAGACCTTAGTCAAGTGGATTCCCAAGACTACTTCAAGTTCCACTACACCAAGTACGACTACAACTCCAAGGATTCCCATCAAGATGGTGTGGATCCAAAAGAAGAAGAACTAGAGAGTTCTTGAGGGTGACTCCGCCAACATAATTCACTCTTATCATTTTGGCAAGAACAAGTGCAATCAACTTCCACATCTTGCACTAGTTCAAGGAGTTACAAACCCTCTTGTTGGTAAGACAAGGGACAAGGTAACCTAAAGTTTTCATGGACATCATCTTGTGTGTGCATCACTCTATGTCTATGGATATCCTTGTTTGTTCCTTGTGGGACTAACCCATGTAGGTATTGAAAGTGCAATTCACTCAAATGGATAGCTCCAAGTGATCTACATCAACATTGAGCATCCACATCTTCAACATCTACATGAAGTCATCATCGACAAAACCCAAGGTTAGTTCATCCCTCTTAGGGGGGATATCACATCTAGGGGGAGCTTTACTCTAAGACTTGAGCTAAAGCAACTCTAAAGATGTGAATACAACAATGCTTTATGTAAAAGTGGTAACCCCACTTGAGCTTAAACGATGGGTATGACCTATGATCAAGTGTTCTCACTTGACTCCTAAGTCAATATGCTCATATATAGATGACCTAGTCATCGCAAATTGCTTTATAGATGCTAGAATTGGTTGTGCATGCTTTGCCACATATTTCATTTGCCATCTTATTGTGTGAGCATGTTGGTTGCATATTTTACTCATTCGAGGACATCCACTTGTTGTTTTGATTGTTTGGCTTTCTTTTTTTGCCAAGTGGATGGACAAGAATGCCTAAGAACCTCCTCTAGCTATCTATGCTTTTCTCGTCTCAAACTCTATTCATGCTGCATCACAAAACTTGATCAAGTCAGATTCGAACCACTCTGTGTGAGGAGCGCTCGGAGTCCCCGATTCGTCATAGACTTAAACTTCCAAAACCTCTTTATGAATCTCGGTCTGACCGATACTCCATTTTCGGTCCTACCGAGTTCATTAAGTTGATCTAGGTTTTCGATCTCGGTGCAACCGATTTGAACTTTTTGGTCACACCGAGTTGCAATAACTGCACACAGTTTTGCATCTCGGTGCCACCGAGTTGTTCCACTCGGTCACACCGACAGGGTCGGGCTATATATAGTGACGGGAAATTTTTTGGAAATTTCTCCGAAACCCCTTCGCCCGCGCGATAGCCTGCTCTGCCTTCGTGGTCTCCGGATCGTCTTCTCGTCGCCAGCAGCCTCCAGTCACTGGTCTCCGCCGCCGTCAACGGATTTCTGCCCCACCGTTGCCGCCGTAGCGAGTCTCCGCCGAACTAGGGGTCAGCAGTCAGTTTGCAACATGTCTGATCAAAGTGACAGCCAGAATGTGTCTGAGCAGCAAGTTGTGATGAGTGAGGGCACTAGCCCCTCAAGCTCTTCTGATGATGGCAGCAGGAGCACCCCCAGCAATCTGCCCAAGGCCGCCACACGTCAAAGGAAGAAGAGAACGTCTGATTCTGAGGATGAAGACTATGTGGCAGAGGAAGAGGCCACATCAAAGAGAGCTGAACCAGCTCAAGGAACCAAGCCAGGGCTGAAGATCAAAAGGCCAACAGGCAGGCAGCCCATGTCAAAGGCTAGGGCTTCAACTGTGAAGCCTGCTCCCACTGAGCCCGTTGCTGCTGAGGGCAAGAAAAGGAAAGAAAGGGTGAAAAAGACTGTAGCCAGAGTGCTTGGAAAGGCCTCCATCATGGTCGATGAGGAGGAAGAAGAAGAGGTTGCTGCACTAGCACCCAAGGCAGCCAAACTCATGGGAGATGCTATAAGGTCAGGAACAGCTGCATCCAAGCCCAAGGATGCACCTAAGGCTGCAACTAAGCCTAAGAGTGCACCCAAGAGAAACACACGAAGCATCCCAGCTGCAGAAAAGAACAAGGCCCCAACGCCTGAAGCTATTGAAGAAGAGGAAGAGAGTGTCCTTAGGAAGATCAAGCCTGAGCGTCGACTTAGCACTATGCATTTTCTAGGAACTTTTTGGTAACTTGTTGCCAAAGGGGGAGAAGATGTATAGATCATAGGCTTCGAGAGAGAGTGTGTTGCTTTTCTCTCTTGTTTTTATTTAGTGGTTTTTCGAACTTTGTTTGCTTGTGTGTGAGATACTATGTCGTTATTCGTGAGACATCGATGATCATGTGTTTGATCATAAGCTACACTTAATGTTTGCTTAATGCTTGCTATATATTATCATTCCATCTATCGTTTGTGATCATTCACTATTCTTGGTGATGAGTGCATGTATTTCAATCTTATCATTTTTGAGCGCTCCACCAAGATGTATGTGACATGGAAGAGTAACCCATGATTCTAACTCCATGTGCATTTGCAGTCCAAAGCAAATTTTAAATACGCACAAATTTAGGGGGAGCTCTTATTTGTCACATACTTCTGAAAGCGACGATATATTTCATGCTTATTATCATTTGTCGAAGCTTTGATCTATATGTTGTCATCAATTACCAAAAAGGGGGAGATTGAAAGTGCAACTATCCCTAGGTGGTTTTGGTAATTCATAACAACATATAGCTCATTGAGCTAATGCTATTTCAAGATGATTATTTCAGGAAAGCTCAATGATTGGCATGGCATGGATGTGAAAGTGGAACCCTCAAAATGCTAAGGAAAAAGAATTGGCTCAAGCTCAAAAGTTCAAGACTCTTCATTTTATATTTTAGTGATCCAAGATCACATTGAGTCTTTAGGAAAAGCCAATACTATTAAGGAGGGATGAGGTGTTGCTTAATGAGCCTCTTGCTCTATGTGCTTAGTGATATGCTCCAAAATCCTCAACCACTTTTCCATATCCACAAATGACCTAAACCCTAAGCCAAACTCGGTCTTACCGATTCTGTCAATCCGGCGCCACCGAGTTTCACTTGTCATTTGCCACTGCCAAACCCTAGCAATTCAGTCCTACCGATAAGGTTCTCGGTCTCACCGAGATGGGCTTGCAAACTCTCTGTTTCCCTTTTGTAACTTTTCGGTCTCACCGAAAGAGCGAATCAGTCCCACCGAGAATGCAAGGTAAACTCTATGTTTCCTCTTGTAACATTTCGGTCTCACCGAAAGAGCAAGTCGGTCCCACCGAGTTTGCCTGACCAACTCTCTCGTTAGCTAATTGCCGAACTCGGTCTCACCGAGTTTGTGCGATCGGTCTCACCGAGATTACGTTATGCCCAAACCCTAACCGAATCGGTCCTACCGAGTTGCATCTCAGTCCCACCGAAATTCCTAACGGTCACTAGGTTTACCATTTCGGTCCGACCGAGTTTGATTATTCGGTCCCACCGAGATTGGAAAACTGTGTGTAACGGTTGGATTTTGTGTGGAGGCTATATATACCCCTCCACCACCTCTTCATTCGAAGAGAGAGCAATCAGAACACATACATCATTCCTACTCATATGTTCTGAGAAAGAACCACCTACTCATGTGTTGAGACCAAGATATTCCATTCCTACCTTATGAATCTTGATCTCTAGCCTTTCCCAAGTTGCTTTCCACTCAAATCTTCTTTCCACCAGATCCAAATCCTATGAGAGAGAGTTGAGTGTTGGGGAGACTATCATTTGAAGCACAAGAGCAAGGAGTTCATCATCAACACACCATTTTTTACTTCTTGGAGAGTGGTGTCTCCTAGATTGGCTAGGTGTCACTTGGGAGCCTCCGACAAGATTGTGGAGTTGAACCAAGGTGTTTGTAAGGGCAAGGAGATCGCCTACTTCGTGAAGATCTACTGCTAGTGAGGCAAGTCCTTCGTGGGTGATGGCCATGGTGGAATAGACAAGGTTGCTTCTTCGTGGACCCTTCGTGGGTGGAGCCCTCCGTGGACTCGCGCAACCGTTACCCTCCGTGGGTTGAAGTCTCCATCAACGTGGATGTAGGATAGCACCACCTATCCGAACCACGGGAAAACATCCGTGTCTCCAATTGCGTTTGAATCCTCCAAACCCTTACCTTTACATTCTTGCAAGTTGCATGCTTTACTTTCCGCTGCCAATAAACTCTTTGCATGCTTGCTTGAATTGTGTGATGATTGCTTGACTTGCTCTAAGATAGCTAAAATCTGCCAAGAACTAAAATTGGGAAAAGGCTAAGTTTTTAATTGGTCAAGTAGTCTAATCACCCCCCCTCTAGACATACTTTCGATCCTACAATGACGAAATCGAGGAGCTCTTCGAGGAGAACGCCATAAAGGAGTTCGACCTAGATAGCAGGAAGGGCAGCGACTTCGACGAGGATGCCATCGACGACCTATCTGAGGTAGTACTCTGTTTTTGCTCTATTTTTTTCATGACATTGGGGTTTTTCTTGTTAACTACATGAGCACCAATTTCACTTGGGCGTGCTAGTTGTACGTATGTAGGATTGTAGGGATCTAGCATAGATCTTCATGTTGGATGTGGTTTCACCTAGTCTTGTGTCTGAATTAAAACTAAGCATTTTTTCTTGATGGTATCCATGGATCTAGAACTCCTATGAATTTGCTCATGTTGGATGTTTTGTTCTCCATCATTTGTACTAGCATTCCGTGCTATTAGATGCCATGACAAGACCCCTGGCATATTTATTTTCTTGCCTCCAACATCACATGTGTGTTTTGCAGGAAAAAACCTGGAGTTCACCAGGCTGGCTGAAGTTGTGAGGCTGGGAGGCTGATGGTGCTGCTACTGGCTGATCCTTCTTCTTTCAGTTTTTGTTCGTCATTTCTCAAGCCATTGGACCAGTGCTACTTCCCTATGTGCTGTTAATGTATTAAGTAGTTCCTTCAAATTTGTAGTATTAGTTAGTTTGAATGTGGAAGTACCTTAATTTGTAGGAACGAAATGTTGCTATGTATGATCAAGGGTTTCATACCTTAATCTTTGGATTATTAATTATGTGAACTGTTGGATGTGGCGCATAACGAAACGCCTCTACCATTGATACTAGTTCAACATGTCGGTCCAATTAGAGACCAGCCACTTCCATATAGAACAGTTAGCATTTCATACTACAACCTAGCACGTACAAAACATCACACAGTGGAAGCACATCCCTAAGCACCTTGCATTGTACAAGGTCTTAGAGACAAGCCTCTACCATATATAACAGTTACCATGTCACACTACAGCCTATAAAACATCACACAGTGGAATAATCATAGCTAGTAGAGCATTAGGTACCAGTTAATAATAGTTGCAATCCATCACAAGCAATAGTACCTAGATATGAGTAGATATAGGTACGGTAATACACGACAAGTACTCGCAAACAAGAGCAAACATAACAAGTTCATTTCAGTTTGATACATGGCCCACCGCAGTTCTAAATGAGGTGGATGGTGATCATCATCCTCAAGTCATGGCGACGGGTGTTCGCAACAGTGAGTAGGATGGCCTGTCCTACCCGAAGAATCTTGACACGAAGGAACTTCTTCCACCCTGCCCTGCTCAAGACAGTGCGACCGTCCGTGTCCACTGCATAGGCACAGCTGGTGATGGAGCCCGTTCTGGTAAGGTGTAGTCCAGCAGCCATGCCTTCTTCGTCCGGGTCGATGCCACAGCTATCAAGTAACCTCTTAGGTAATTTCTGAAAACAGTTGACATGATCATATACATTAGTGGAAATAGCAAAACAGTTGACATGATGTATGATCATGTCACGTGCAATTATCAACAAAGCATACACTTGAAGACACATATATCATTGGATTCAACACTGAGCATATATATCATCACATCAGTATACTATACGCCAAGCATCAAATTACTACAGTAATTAGGCATATCATTATATTACTGCGTACACTAAGCATATCATCGCATATTACTACACTACATGCATGTCATAAAATTCTTCACTAAATGAATTGTAAACTAGGCCTCTCATCACAGTACTACAACATGCATATCATATGAACTACTACACTAACTAAGCATGTATATCATGTAATTACCACACTAAGTAACATACCATGATATGCCGTTTAACATTAGTCCTTGTGAGGCGGGTCACGAATGGCTTCCCTAGGTAGTCTTCACGTAGCGGAAGCATGTCCCAGAGGTTGCCGATTTCCTCGTCGCCCAGTCTTAGTCCTTGGGCATACAGGTATTCAACAAGTGGGTTCTCATCATCATCAGAATCGTCATCATCTGACTCAGCACCATCTTCCTCATGAACTTCATCCTCACTATCCGGAATCAAATTCAGATAGATAACAGAAATCCCGGGCCTATCTTTTCTGAAGGAGAAGCTGATCAATTCACCCCCACTAAGACGGTTGTGGGCGATGAAACGATCCCAATCATCTCCTCCTATCTGGGTTATCTTTCGCCCCTTCTCGACTTGCATAGTGTATGGGCCCCCAAGAGCATCGAAGGTCACGGTGTCTGCGACGAGCTCATTGAATGCCAATCTCACATTGCATGGTACGATCTATGTAAGATAAAAACAAATAACAGACACAATACATTAGTGGAAATAGCAAAAAAACAAAAAGAATGTACTGTCAGAAGGTTCATATAAATTGTTACCGCTGTAAAAACAAAAGAAGGCTGGAAGTAGATGCTGAACAGCGTGGCAGTAGAAAGGCTGGTCCGGCACCGTGAGTTGCAGCGTCCACATTGTGCTTCCTCCATTCTACACAGAACGTGTTGAACTCTAAGTTGAATTGTACATAGTACAATACAAAGATCATACATATAATAAATCACAGTGATAACCTATACTGGCAATGGCCAATCAATCTATTTTCTATCATCTACGTAATAAAGCAATGGCAATGACAATTCATCTAAACCTGGGAATAGTTCGGCATCCAAACTAAAACCAGTCCAATCCACAGCACACATCAAAACCAAACCAATCCAGATATTTTCATTTAGAATCTAGACCAAACCGAACTATACATGCTCGTCATCCAACCCAGTCCAAACCGTTTTCAACTTTTGGATTGAATCCAAAGGTTCAAACCGTGGACAAAGCCATACACGAGGGCACGTCATGAATCTAGATCAGACATGGCGTCAAAGCTCGAGAGAGGCGACGAGCTCCGGCCAGCAACAGCGGGATTTGAAGCAGTAGTAGGTGGTAGTGGTGGCTCAAACTAATTGATTGATTTGGTCTCAAACCATAGAAACCAAATCAAGATCCAATCCAAAAACTAAGTTTCAGTCCAAAACCAATCGGCTCAAATCCGCCTCCGTAGGGAGACGCGGTTGGGGAAGGGAATAAGAGGGGAGATCTCACGTACTTGCCGGAGTTGGCGGCGGCCGCGCACCGGCAGCAAAGAGAGGGGTCGTCGAGAGATGGCGGCGACGGCGGCGGCGCTGGTCGAGAAGGGGAGAAAGAAAAATGTGGAGTGGTCGAGACGGGGAGAAAGAAAAATGTGGTACATGTGGTGGCTCGGTTGTGTGGATGACAAGGGGACCCACTTGTGAGACCGATAGCAATTGATGGCTAACCGCAGGAGGTGCAGGACCGCGTGCACGACCGCCACGTCCCCACGTGGAATGGGGACGGCCGGGTGGGTGTGTCAAGTCAAATTGGCACCCGCGGCTTCTCGGTAACTCCAAGAGGCAGGAGCAGTGCATTTCTTCCCCATATCGGGTAGAAAACCCTCGTCCTCTCCCCACCCTCTCTTCCTTCGTCACCACCTCACCACCCTCTCCTCCTTCCTCACCACCCTCCTCCCTTCCTACGCCTCCCTCCTCCTGTCTTCGACCGACAATGAAGCGCGGGCGTGAAGATGCGGCGGACGAGCCGGAGGCAACCATCGGAGCAGAGCAGTCTGCTGCCGTGGATGCAGCCGTGGGTGGAGCGGCTGAGTCCGCCGTAGCGGCGGAAGCTGGCGGTGCAGCGACCGTTGTGCCTGCTCCCGCTGCCATCGCAGCTGTCGAGGCACCCGTCGGCGAGCACAAGGTCGGGGAAGATCTGGAGGAGGAGGAGATGAGAAGGCATAAGCGGAAGGTGCATGACTGAAAGTGCAACTATCCCTAGGTGGTTTTGGTAATTCATAACAACATATAGCTCATTGAGCTAATGCTATTTCAAGATGATTATTTCAGGAAAGCTCAATGATTGGCATGGCATGGATGTGAAAGTGGAATCCTCAAAATGCGAAGGAAAAAGAATTGGCTCAAGCTCAAAAGTTCAAGACTCTTCATTTTATATTTTAGTGATCCAAGATCACATTGAGTCTTTAGGAAAAGCCAATACTATTAAGGAGGGATGAGGTGTTGCTTAATGAGCCTCTTGCTCTATGTGCTTAGTGATATGCTCCAAAATCCTCAACCACTTTTCCATATCCACAAATGACCTAAACCCTAAGCCAAACTCGGTCTTACCGATTCTGTCAATCCGGCGCCACCGAGTTTCACTTGTCATTTGAGACTGCCAAACCCTAGCAATTCGGTCCTACCGATAAGGTTCTCGGTCTCACCGAGATGGGCTTGCAAACTCTCTGTTTCCCTTTCGTAACTTTTTGGTCTCACCGAAAGAGCGAATCGGTCCCACCGAGAATGCAAGGTAAACTCTATGTTTCCTTCTTGTAACGTTTCGGTCTCACCGAAAGAGCAAGTCGGTCCCACCGATTTTGCCTGACCAACTCTCTGGATAGCTAATTGCCGAACTTGGTCTCACCGAGATTACGTTATGCCCAAACCCTAACCGAATCGGTCCTACCGAGTTGCATCTCAGTCCCACCGAAATTCCTAATGGTCACTAGGTTTACCATTTCGGTCCGACCGAGTTTGATTATTTGGTCCCACCGAGATTGGAAAACTGTGTGTAACGGTTGGATTTTGTGTGGAGGCTATATATACCCCTCCACCACCTCTTCATTCGAAGAGAGAGCAAGCAAAACACATACATCATTCCTACTCATATGTTCTGAGAAAGAACCACCTACTCATGTGTTGAGACAAAGATATTCCATTCCTACCTTATGAATCTTGATCTCTAGCCTTTCCCAAGTTGCTTTCCACTCAAATCTTCTTTCCACCAGATCCAAATCCTATGAGAGAGAGTTGAGTGTTGGGGAGACTATCATTTGAAGCACAAGAGCAAGGAGTTCATCATCAACACACCATTTGTTACTTCTTGGAGAGTGGTGTCTCCTAGATTGGCTAGGTGTCACTTGGGAGCCTCCGACAAGATTGTGGAGTTGAACCAAGGTGTTTGTAAGGGCAAGGAGATCGCCTACTTCGTGAAGATCTACTGCTAGTGAGGCAAGTCCTTCGTGGGCGATGGCCATGGTGGAATAGACAAGGTTGCTTCTTCATGGACCCTTCGTGGGTGGAGCCCTCCGTGGACTCGCGCAACCGTTACCCTCCGTGGGTTGAAGTCTCCATCAACGTGGATGTAGGATAGCACCACCTATCCGAACCACGGGAAAACATCCATGTCTCCAATTGCGTTTGAATCCTCCAAACCCTTACCTTTACATTCTTGCAAGTTGCATGCTTTACTTTCCACTGCCAATAAACTCTTTGCATGCTTGCTTGAATTGTGTGATGATTGCTTGACTTGCTCTAAGATAGCTAAAATCTGCCAAGAACTAAAATTGGGAAAAGGCTAAGTTTTTAATTAGTCAAGTAGTCTAATCACCCCCCCTCTAGACATACTTTCAATCCTACAAGTGGTATCAGAGCTTTGGTCTCCATTTGGCTTGATCTTCATAGCTTTTGGTGGTCATAGCCTTGGTTTCACAACCTAGGAGAGTATGGCATCTAGCGAGGGAAATTATCACCGTAGAGGTCCTTACTTTGATGGCACTAATTTTGCTAGTTGGAAGCATAAAATGAAAATGCATATTCTTGGACATAACCCCGCCGTATGGGCTATTGTTTGTGTTGGCTTGCAAGGTGAGTTCTTCGATGGGAGGGAACCAAACCGTGAAGCTACCGCGGATGAGTTGAAGATGTTGCAATACAATGCTCAAGCTTGTGATATTCTCTTCAACGGATTGTGCCCCGAAGAATTCAACAAAATCAGCGGCCTTGAGAATGCAAAGGAGATTTGGGATACTTTGATTGATATGCACGAAGGTACCGACTCCGTCAAGGAATCCAAGTTGGATGTGCTCCAAAGTCAACTTGACAAGTTCAAGATGAAGGATGGTGAAGGTGTCGCTGAAATGTACTCCAGGCTTGCTCTCATCACAAATGAGATTGCCGGCTTAGGAAGTGAAGAGATGACCGATAGATTCATCATCAAGAAGATCCTAAGAGCCTTGGATGGGAAATATGATACCGTGTGCACATTAATCCAAATGATGCCCAACTACAAAATCTCAAGCCAACGGAAGTAATTGGAAGGATTGTTGCTCATGAGATGTCACTCAAGGATAAAGAGGAACTTCACAATAAATCAAGTGGTGCCTACAAAGCGTCATGTGAAGCCCCCGCATCATCAAGTGAGAAACAAAACTTCAATGAAGAATTGAGCTTAATGGTGAAGAACTTCAACAAGTTCTACAAGAGTAGAAGCAAAGATAGAAGCTTCAAGTCAAGGTCCTACAATGACAAAAGATCTTCTAGTCGAGAGCGAAACTGCTATAATTGTGGAAGACCCGGACACTATTCCAATGAGTGTACGACTCCCTACAAGAGAAGAGAAGATTCTCCAAAAAGAAGAAGCAAAGAATCTCCACCAAGAGAGAGAAGGAGTAGAGATGATCGTTATGAACGAAGATACTCACGGAGAAGCAAGGACTCGGAAAGGAAGGAAAAATCATCAAGGAGCTATACAAAACAAAGACATCAAGCTCATGTTGATGAATGGGTATCCGGCTTCGACTCCGACAGCCACTCAGAGAGAAGTTATCACTCCGACTCCGAAGATACTCAAGATGAAGGTGTTGCCGGTCTAGCACTTGTGTCAACCAACTCCTACGACATATTTGACTCCCCAAATGAAGGAATTGGAAGATGCTTCATGGCTAAAGGTCCTAAGGTAACACACCCCGAGTACGTTGATTTTAATAGTGATGAAGATGACTTGTTAGGTAATGATGATTTGCTTGTTGACAACTCTAGTGATGAGTACTATGATGAAACATCAATTAATCATGCTAAAACGAATGACAATGATAAGGAGAAGATTGAGGCTCTAACTAAAGAACTAAACACTCTTAAGTTAGCTCATGAAACTATCTTCGAAGATCATCGAGAACTTTTAAGAGCTCATGAGAAATTACGCTTTGAAAAGCTCAATCTTGAGCAAGAGCATGAGTTCTTAAAAGCAATCAACGATGATCTCCGCAAGAATAGTTCTTCTTACATTGCCAAGCGTTTACTATTATCCACTTACATGCCTCAAGTCAAGACTAGTAACAAGAATAAGAAAGATTCTTCCTCTAGTAGTGACAATGATCATGCTAAATCCAATATTGTTGCTTCTAGTAGTTCTCTTGATTCCACTAATGATTCTCTTAGCCAAGTTACACTTGAGCAAGAAAATAGCTTATTGAAGGGAATTATAGAGAAAGGTGTTTACAAGAGCCTTGCCGGAAGTAAGCAATTCGAGGAAATTGTGCACAAGCAAGGAATGCACCGGAAGAATCAAGGTGTTGGTTTTGAACGAAAGTTCAATGCCAATGGAGTTGAATGGGAAGAAGATCAATACCCCAAGACAAAGTTTGTTCCTCAACAAGAGAAGTATGACACTTCTTTCAAGGGGACACAAGCTCAAGATGATCTTCCACCACAAGACTACAAGCAAAAAGGCAAGGACAAGCTTCAAGAGGAGATTGATGCATTTGAAGAAGCTCCCAAGACCTTAGTCAAGTGGATTCCCAAGACTACTTCAAGTTCCACTACACCAAGTACGACTACAACTCCAAGGATTCCCATCAAGATGGTGTGGATCCAAAAGAAGAAGAACTAGAGAGTTCTTGAGGGTGACTCCGCCAACATAATTCACTCTTATCATTTTGGCAAGAACAAGTGCAATCAACTTCCACATCTTGCACTAGTTCAAGGAGTTACAAACCCTCTTGTTGGTAAGACAAGGGACAAGGTAACCTAAAGTTTTCATGGACATCATCTTGTGTGTGCATCACTCTATGTCTATGGATATCCTTGTTTGTTCCTTGTGGGACTAACCCATGTAGGTATTGAAAGTGCAATTCACTCAAATGGATAGCTCCAAGTGATCTACATCAACATTGAGCATCCACATCTTCAACATCTACATGAAGTCATCATCGACAAAACCCAAGGTTAGTTCATCCCTCTTAGGGGGGATATCACATCTAGGGGGAGCTTTACTCTAAGACTTGAGCTAAAGCAACTCTAAAGATGTGAATACAACAATGCTTTATGTAAAAGTGGTAACCCCACTTGAGCTTAAACGATGGGTATGACCTATGATCAAGTGTTCTCACTTGACTCCTAAGTCAATATGCTCATATATAGATGACCTAGTCATCGCAAATTGCTTTATAGATGCTAGAATTGGTTGTGCATGCTTTGCCACATATTTCATTTGCCATCTTATTGTGTGAGCATGTTGGTTGCATATTTTACTCATTCGAGGACATCCACTTGTTGTTTTGATTGTTTGGCTTTCTTTTTTTGCCAAGTGGATGGACAAGAATGCCTAAGAACCTCCTCTAGCTATCTATGCTTTTCTCGTCTCAAACTCTATTCATGCTGCATCACAAAACTTGATCAAGTCAGATTCGAACCACTCTGTGTGAGGAGCGCTCGGAGTCCCCGATTCGTCATAGACTTAAACTTCCAAAACCTCTTTATGAATCTCGGTCTGACCGATACTCCATTTTCGGTCCTACCGAGTTCATTAAGTTGATCTAGGTTTTCGATCTCGGTGCAACCGATTTGAACTTTTCGGTCACACCGAGTTGCAATAACTGCACACAGTTTTGCATCTCGGTGCCACCGAGTTGTTCCACTCGGTCACACCGACAGGGTCGGGCTATATATAGTGACGGGAAATTTTTTGGAAATTTCTCCGAAACCCCTTCGCCCGCGCGATAGCCTGCTCTGCCTTCGTGGTCTCCGGATCGTCTTCTCGTCGCCAGCAGCCTCCAGTCACTGGTCTCCGCCGCCGTCAACGGATTTCTGCCCCGCCGTTGCCGCCGTAGCGAGTCTCCGCCGAACTAGGGGTCAGCAGTCAGTTTGCAACATGTCTGATCAAAGTGACAGCCAGAATGTGTCTGAGCAGCAAGTTGTGATGAGTGAGGGCACTAGCCCCTCAAGCTCTTCTGATGATGGCAGCAGGAGCACCCCCAGCAATCTGCCCAAGGCCGCCACACGTCAAAGGAAGAAGAGAACGTCTGATTCTGAGGATGAAGACTATGTGGCAGAGGAAGAGGCCACATCAAAGAGAGCTGAACCAGCTCAAGGAACCAAGCCAGGGCTGAAGATCAAAAGGCCAACAGGCAGGCAGCCCATGTCAAAGGCTAGGGCTTCAACTGTGAAGCCTGCTCCCACTGAGCCCGTTGCTGCTGAGGGCAAGAAAAGGAAAGAAAGGGTGAAAAAGACTGTAGCCAGAGTGCTTGGAAAGGCCTCCATCATGGTCGATGAGGAGGAAGAAGAAGAGGTTGCTGCACTAGCACCCAAGGCAGCCAAACTCATGGGAGATGCTATAAGGTCAGGAACAGCTGCATCCAAGCCCAAGGATGCACCTAAGGCTGCAACTAAGCCTAAGAGTGCACCCAAGAGAAACACACGAAGCATCCCAGCTGCAGAAAAGAACAAGGCCCCAACGCCTGAAGCTATTGAAGAAGAGGAAGAGAGTGTCCTTAGGAAGATCAAGCCTGAGCGTCGACTTAGCACTATGCATTTTCTAGGAACTTTTTGGTAACTTGTTGCCAAAGGGGGAGAAGATGTATAGATCATAGGCTTCGAGAGAGAGTGTGTTGCTTTTCTCTCTTGTTTTTATTTGGTGGTTTTTCGAACTTTGTTTGCTTGTGTGTGAGATACTATGTCGTTATTCGTGAGACATCGATGATCATGTGTTTGATCATAAGCTACACTTAATGTTTGCTTAATGCTTGCTATATATTATCATTCCATCTATCGTTTGTGATCATTCACTATTCTTGGTGATGAGTGCATGTATTTCAATCTTATCATTTTTGAGCGCTCCACCAAGATGTATGTGACATGGAAGAGTAACCCATGATTCTAACTCCATGTGCATTTGCAGTCCAAAGCAAATTTTAAATACGCACAAATTTAGGGGGAGCTCTTATTTGTCACATACTTCTGAAAGCGACGATATATTTCATGCTTATTATCATTTGTCGAAGCTTTGATCTATATGTTGTCATCAATTACCAAAAAGGGGGAGATTGAAAGTGCAACTATCCCTAGGTGGTTTTGGTAATTCATAACAACATATAGCTCATTGAGCTAATGCTATTTCAAGATGATTATTTCAGGAAAGCTCAATGATTGGCATGGCATGGATGTGAAAGTGGAACCCTCAAAATGCTAAGGAAAAAGAATTGGCTCAAGCTCAAAAGTTCAAGACTCTTCATTTTATATTTTAGTGATCCAAGATCACATTGAGTCTTTAGGAAAAGCCAATACTATTAAGGAGGGATGAGGTGTTGCTTAATGAGCCTCTTGCTCTATGTGCTTAGTGATATGCTCCAAAATCCTCAACCACTTTTCCATATCCACAAATGACCTAAACCCTAAGCCAAACTCGGTCTTACCGATTCTGTCAATCCGGCGCCACCGAGTTTCACTTGTCATTTGCCACTGCCAAACCCTAGCAATTCAGTCCTACCGATAAGGTTCTCGGTCTCACCGAGATGGGCTTGCAAACTCTCTGTTTCCCTTTTGTAACTTTTCGGTCTCACCGAAAGAGCGAATCAGTCCCACCGAGAATGCAAGGTAAACTCTATGTTTCCTCTTGTAACATTTCGGTCTCACCGAAAGAGCAAGTCGGTCCCACCGAGTTTGCCTGACCAACTCTCTCGTTAGCTAATTGCCGAACTCGGTCTCACCGAGTTTGTGCGATCGGTCTCACCGAGATTACGTTATGCCCAAACCCTAACCGAATCGGTCCTACCGAGTTGCATCTCAGTCCCACCGAAATTCCTAACGGTCACTAGGTTTACCATTTCGGTCCGACCGAGTTTGATTATTCGGTCCCACCGAGATTGGAAAACTGTGTGTAACGGTTGGATTTTGTGTGGAGGCTATATATACCCCTCCACCACCTCTTCATTCGAAGAGAGAGCAATCAGAACACATACATCATTCCTACTCATATGTTCTGAGAAAGAACCACCTACTCATGTGTTGAGACCAAGATATTCCATTCCTACCTTATGAATCTTGATCTCTAGCCTTTCCCAAGTTGCTTTCCACTCAAATCTTCTTTCCACCAGATCCAAATCCTATGAGAGAGAGTTGAGTGTTGGGGAGACTATCATTTGAAGCACAAGAGCAAGGAGTTCATCATCAACACACCATTTTTTACTTCTTGGAGAGTGGTGTCTCCTAGATTGGCTAGGTGTCACTTGGGAGCCTCCGACAAGATTGTGGAGTTGAACCAAGGTGTTTGTAAGGGCAAGGAGATCGCCTACTTCGTGAAGATCTACTGCTAGTGAGGCAAGTCCTTCGTGGGTGATGGCCATGGTGGAATAGACAAGGTTGCTTCTTCGTGGACCCTTCGTGGGTGGAGCCCTCCGTGGACTCGCGCAACCGTTACCCTCCGTGGGTTGAAGTCTCCATCAACGTGGATGTAGGATAGCACCACCTATCCGAACCACGGGAAAACATCCGTGTCTCCAATTGCGTTTGAATCCTCCAAACCCTTACCTTTACATTCTTGCAAGTTGCATGCTTTACTTTCCGCTGCCAATAAACTCTTTGCATGCTTGCTTGAATTGTGTGATGATTGCTTGACTTGCTCTAAGATAGCTAAAATCTGCCAAGAACTAAAATTGGGAAAAGGCTAAGTTTTTAATTGGTCAAGTAGTCTAATCACCCCCCCTCTAGACATACTTTCGATCCTACAATGACGAAATCGAGGAGCTCTTCGAGGAGAACGCCATAAAGGAGTTCGACCTAGATAGCAGGAAGGGCAGCGACTTCGACGAGGATGCCATCGACGACCTATCTGAGGTAGTACTCTGTTTTTGCTCTGTTTTTTTCATGACATTGGGGTTTTTCTTGTTAACTACATGAGCATCAATTTCACTTGGGCGTGCTAGTTGTACGTATGTAGGATTGTAGGGATCTAGCATAGATCTTCATGTTGGATGTGGTTTTTTAAATCTGATTGACATTCTGATTCCAGCAAATACTTTGGGTTTTTTTCATGGCATTGGGGTTTGTCTTGTTAACTAGATGAGCATAAGTTCCACAAGGGATACATTAATGAAAGAAGTGGGGTAATGAACCCAACTACAAGATAATGTTCATGGCAGGGATACATTAATGGAAAAAGTGGGTTAAACAATGGATATATGGCAGGATTCTCCATTGGCTTCCCCAGGACAGTGACAAAATGCTGCAGTTCCTGATTCATTTTAGTTTATGTAGATGAATTAATTTGCACACATGTTCATAGATGATTAGTTTGCACACATGTTCATAGATGATCCATTTGCAAATTCTATACAGCTTTCCATTTTGCAAAGGAAGTGATCGCTCCCTTAATAATTATGGGCTGACAGTACATATCCACTGGATACCAAAAAATCAAAA
Source organism: Triticum aestivum (assembly GCF_018294505.1). NCBI lineage: Eukaryota > Viridiplantae > Streptophyta > Magnoliopsida > Poales > Poaceae > Triticum > Triticum aestivum. The sequence goes on from NC_057809.1 coordinate 27,548,295, forward strand.
CATTTCATCTAGCCAATTTTCCACAGTATGTTATCTAGATGATCACAGCCACATCTCTCATCAATATGAGCAGTGAGACACCCCATAGCTCCTTTACCAATTTCCTTCTGAAACTTATCAGGGTCTAACAATGTTGGACAAGCAGTATTGCCGGTGTCAGAAAGAATAATGGTTTCTTCATTCCAGTAGATAGAACAAACCCCCCTTGTGTGAAACATGGAGGAGTACAATGAAGCCATTTTTCTGATTCCAATAAGAATTACACCTGTAACAAGTATCAAATATCATTAAACCAAGCCACTTCATGAAGTCTTTCATGTGTTAATTATGTACTACTTGTGCACTAATCTATAAATGCAACTATTCCACCATCCGTATTTATGCATGTCAGTTTCTTTGGCTCAATTATGTATGTGCACATACGCCTTGTTTCTAGCAAATAGATAGTTGCCATGTTACACGTGTGTACTTTCAAAACATTGTAATTAAAGTCAATGTACCATAATGGATTAGCTGAGTTCTTCTATGTGTACTAATTCACTAATTCACAGGAGGATGACGACGATGTGGACTACTGCATGGACAGCAGGCACAACAAGAGCCGGTACACCCTGAGGCATCTGATTGCTGGGAAGATCAAGTACCGTTTCTTTGGCAAGATTGGGTGCCCTTTCTGTTGCAAGGTGATCGGTGGCGGCATAGATGGCATGATCCAGCATGCCTTCAGCACTGGCAATGGACATGGTAAGAAGCATAAAGCCAGTACTTTGGCTAAACATGCTGCCTACGCACGCTTCCTCGAGATTGTGAAAGTCAATGAGCCCTACAACATGCATTGAACAAGGGAGAGAAGTGATGTGCTGCTAGAGTGCTGCTGCTGCCCCAGGACCCCCGTGTCCTGTTATGTTATGTATGTTTGTTTGTTGTTGGAGTCTAAAACTGATGTCCTATGGTGTGTCTGAACCTATGCTGAGCGGTGGTTGATCTGCCGTTTATGTTAAGAGTTTGCTGCTACTCTAGTTTAGTGTTCCTAGTTGTTAATACTATTTTGGTGATGCATGTTTAAGCCTTGTACAATGCTAGATGCTTAGGGTGGTGCTTAGAAAAATAAACAGGGTTTTTTTGAAGCACCAGTGCCTATTTCTACAGGAGAGACGCCTAGTTATGCGTCTACCCTGTACAAATAAGCACCTGTGCTTAAGAAAAGCCTAGTTTATTTCTATAAGCAACTCCCCTAAGCGCCTTGCATTGTACAAGGCCTTAGCAACTCAAGTATCGTACGGTGGTCTACGTTATGGTTGCTGTGTTATTCTGCCGTACGGTGATGCATGCTAGGAACTGTCATAATATGACTATGGTAGTTATAGCTTCGCATGATTATGTTTAGTGTATAACTCAGCATGTTCCTACCATATCTATGGGTAATTACAACTGAACTATGCATTAATTTTTGACAAAATGAAAGCATGCAAATGATTGCCGATTCCACCTATTGGAAAATCAAGCTTTGGACTGATGATGCATTATATATTGCAATAAGTAGAGGATGCTCATGATTGCCAAAAGTACCTATTTCCACTTTCTGATAAGAACTAAACGTGTATCAAATGATGCTAAAAGTAGAGCATGAGCATAAGCATGTATCAATGCATTAGATATTGCAATAAGTAGAGGATGCTCATGATTGCCAAAAGTACCTATTTCCACTTTCTGATAAGAACTAAACGTGTATCAAATGATGCTAAAAGTAGAGCATGAGCATGAGCATGTATCAATTGATGCTACCTATTTGTGTTTGAATGGGCTCAATAAAGCTGGTGCTGGTTTATGCTCTCTGCGTGACCGTGATGGTAACGAAGACACTTGGTTGGCTATGGTCTTGCTGTCAAATTTAAGTTTCAGTTCTTTAAGATTCTTTGTTTTTGCTGCTTGCTCGGGATCGACTAGCTTTCTCGGGCGTCCACGTGCTCTCTTCCTTTTGGGGGAGTTGGGTGCACCATTTTTGGGGGAGTTGGCTGCACCGGTATCCTTCTGGGAGTTGGATGTGTCAGGTTCGTTGGAACCATCGGGATTGTTGACTAATTGTACGTCCTCTTCTGAAGCATCAGGTAGAACTGCTTGCTGGGCATCGTACACCTCCTTCTGTATAAGAGAGAGTGCTGCGTTAGTTCTAATCATGAGACTTATGAAATAAATGATATATTCTTCATGTAGCGCTAACCGTTATGGGGAACTTATATGATTCGAGACGAAGCGCATTGCAATTTGAATGCAGTAAGGCTGTACATATTTTCCACCTGAAAATATCTATCCTTGCCTATATTGGATAACCGACACTGACGTCAGCATAGCTTTCAAGCTAAACAAATTACAAATTTAAATTAGGCATTCAATTACCTGGTTCAAAATATCGGTCATTTCATCCCCGTTCCATGACAACATGTACTGCAGTGTCCAAACCGCACAGGAAGTCTTGCAATGTTTAGTTAAAGATCAGTAATCTTATTCGTGTACGCAAATAATAATTTATGAGGCCATGCGTACCCATCGGTCTGTTGTGGTATGTTCTCATAGTGTTTTTTGGTCCATTTGGCAAAATTGATGTTATTAGCTGGTGATATCAACCCTTTCTTGACCGCTTCGTCAATGCAGAACTGAATCGAGTCCACCTAGGTTACGACAAGTTATACATAGGGTTACGGTACTTTGGGAGCTCATGTTCCATGCGGATCAAGAGAGGCAGCAAGAGAACACTTACAAGAGAATCTTCCTTGGTCTTGTTGCAATGATAATTCATGGAGTTCAGAGTCTGAATTTCTTTTTTGTCAAAATTAAACATCATTAGCATCCAATGGTTTTGGTGTACATTGAGTGGGACATGCACCTGCAGTAAAATTTGGGTTGGGTTGAGAACCGAAATTTGTCGTGTACAGTGTGTACGTAAACTATAAAAGTGTGGAAAACGTGTACCTTTCGGCGCCCTACAAATTTTCCTGCTACACGAGCTAACCATGATGCTGCACGTCCAACAGGAACCACCCCCTTCATTTGTAACAGCTTTTCGGTTTCTTGAGGGGATATGATTGAGGTAGTATCATTCTCAATTTGGCTAATGAGAGCATATGCCATAATAACCTGCCAAATTTTCAATCATACAATAATAAGACAGTTGTTGCAGTAATGATGTACAATAGAGTATAATGGGCTTACATCACCATAAATGTATTTCTCGTCCAAATTTCGCTTCAGATTTTCTGCTGTGAGGGAAATGTCTCCGATTCTAGCTATTTCAACAGGGTCATATGTTCCGCGGGTGTAAACGGCTGTCTCTATGTCCTCATCCGTGAACTTGTAATCATTACCAAAGACAGGCTTCATCGGAGTTAATTGTGGTTCCTCATTGTTTTCCCTCACATGTCTTGCACTTGGTGTACTCAAAGTCCCTGTCGTGATTTGGCTAGCCCTAGGAGTTCCTGTCAGGGATGAATTGCACACATTGACTTGATCCTACAATGAACAAAGGTAGTTCATCATTAGTTTGTTACTTTTAGATATTAACGTGTTGGGCCAATTTTGATCACCTGCACGCCTCCTTTCTGTGACACTGATTGTCGGTTCCTTGTAAATTCGTATTTTAAGTCCTGTAACAATGCAAACAATAATGAACATGAAGGAACATATTCATAAAAAATACAAAATGCACAGTATGACATACATGGAGTTCCCTCCTTAAGTCTTTAATTTCGTCCTCGGCCTTCGACAACCTAGGATTAGTGCCAGTTTTAGTCTTCATGTCGATCAAGTCTTCACCTAGAGTCTGGTATTTGACATCAAATCTGTGCTCAATTTCCATTAACTTCCTGCATACCTTCTTTTCATGATCAGCAATGCGTGCATTCATGACTTCAACTACCATTTCAATCTGTGTAAACAAAATAAAACCCCATTGGTAACAATAGCTAAATGAATGAGGTTCCATGACACCTATTTGTGATATTGCAAAAACAAATAGTCTTTGGAGTACATACTTGCTGGCTACTAAATTGCTGTCCTTGTGATGGTGCTCGATACGAATCATGTTGATGCACATGTTCATCTTTTTTTCTTGGAAAATTATTAGAATTATCGGACGGTCGTTGAGGAGCACAAATTTCCATGACAACCTATTTTTTTAAAATATAATGAACCATTAGTACCAAATAAAAAATCGAATATAGAAAGTTCAATTGTAGATAGGTACCAGCCCGTTATGAAGACCTCCTTTCTCGTAAGCATCGCTTCTTAAAGTAGCCATCATTTCGTCCCATCGTGCGATCAATGGAGGGGGTCTAGAAGCATACATTAATCGGCCACTACGCACGTGCTCCCAGTACCAATACTACACAATAAATTAGTTCATCACCATACAGATATGCAACAGAACAATAATTAAAGGACATTAAGTAGTGATCTATCACTAACCTAGAGCAGAATTAGATTTCATTGTAGATTTACGTGATCTCGATTTCTAAACTTGTGAACGGACTTGAAGAAGTGATTAAGTGTGAAACATCCCCAGTTAAATTTCCGAAGGTTTTCAAGATCTGTAACGAGGTTGAGAAATTTCGAGTCCACATAATGTTGTGCTGTTGGTGCTAGAACAGTACCAATTGCGTACAGAATGAACCGCCTCAGGAAATCGCCGTCTGGGGCTTTGGAAGCTCGGATCATTGTTTCAAGGTCAGAAATCAAAATTTGCCCATTGTTTGCATAGGCGGTAAACAATTCTGTGTCGGTTTGCATTTCCAGATGTGGCTCTATATCCTCCCCTTCTATCGGAATGCCAAATATACCTTGCACGTCCTCTTTTGTTATAGGAATTGGCGTTTTACCGATGGTAATGGATTGCGTGTCCATATCTATGCTCTTGGCTAGTCTAACCAACATTATGCGCCGTAGAGTCACTTCATGCATCTGGGTCAGACCGCCAAGACTGGTTTCTGATATGATGTACTTTCTGTGGTCTTATGAAAACAGTTTCATGGTTTTTCCGAACCTTGTCTGTGAGCATACTAACTTCATATGACCATGCTTTTCGGCGAGTTCCTGTTACATGCCATTAAATATTACTGAGTACACATGAATTATGTGTACGAAACGATTGTACACAAACAGTAAATTACTTACCACATCGGTAATTTCGGAGATGGGCTTTTCTCCATTATTAAGGTTCGTATCTGAAACTGACATTGCTGCCTCGTATGCAATGATAAAATCAGGCTCAATTAATCTGAACAAAATTGGAAAATCTATAACAAAATTAGCAGAGAATTAATTTTAACAAAATTAACTGGGTCATTTAACATATGATCCACTTATGGGTTTAAGCACAGAACCTACTTGGGTGCAAAACCTATGAGGGTTCAACAACTAAAGCATCGGCGAACAACGATTATAAAGAGTTACAATCAGCTAAGACCTTACCTCGGAGATGGTGCCACCGAGTAGATGGCGGCGGTTAGTGCGTCGGAAACTATAAGTGCCGGTATAGCGCGGTCGACGGCGCAAAGGAAAAACGGCACGTTCACGCGAGGAGGAGGCGGCGAGAAGAACACTGACGTCCGAGCCCTTAGATCACGTTGGCGGTGGGCGGCGAGTGGTGGTCGCCGACTCCTGTATTCCATGGGCGACCGGCGTCTCCGATCTGATCTTGCAGCGGTCGTGGGAGGTGCAGACGACCCGGGTGGTTAGAATGCGGAGCTGTAATCGCGGGATTTAGGGAGGGGTGGGCCGCGTGAGTTATGTGAGATTTGGATAAATGATATAAAGAAATAAGAAAATCTTGTGAACTCGGTGTGGGGTTTATGGGCTTTAGGGTTTAGGGGTTTAGGGTTATTAGGGTTTAGGGATTTAGGGGTTTAGGGTTATCAGGGGTTAGGGTTATCAGGGTTTAGGGTTGAGTGTTTACATGCAAGCCCGGAAATGCGCGTGTCAGAGAACATACTTGCATGTGTATGTACTAATGATCCCAAACTTTCTTAATGGCATCCCATGACCACATAGAGAATGAATGCATAATGGTTTCCATGTTGGGCAAAATTTTGAATGTTTTTACGGTTTAGTGGGGGGGGTGGGGTTAGGGTTATCAGGGTTTAGGGTTTAAGGGTTCTAGGGTTGACGGAACTATGTTTGTCTTACGGTGGACGTAGCACACACACCGGACATTGGTGGAGCGTTGGTCTACAATGGATTCCCTCTGGTAGCATCGATCCGATCCATTGAATGGCTCGGCCAACAAACTTCGTGCCACATAGAGCATGCATCCATCCACTGGACCGGATCAATGTTGGGTTGGTTTCATACAGGTGAGGAAAGCAGCTAGTGCTTTCGGGGTGTTGACATGCTAGGCCGGAAATGCGCGTGTCAGAGATCGTACTTGCATGTATAACCCCAAACTTTTTTCATGGCATCCCATGACCCCATAGAGAATGCATGCATAATGGTTTCCATGTGGGGCAAAAATTTGAATGTTTTTACGGTTTAGTGGGGGGTGGTGGTTAGGGTTATCAGGGTTTAGGTTTTAAGGGTTTTAGGGTTAACGGAACTATGTTTTTCTTACGGTGGACTTAGCACACACACCGGACATTGATGGAGCGTTGGTCTACAATGAATTCCCTCCGGTACCATCGATCCGGTCCGTTGACTGGCTCGGCCGACAAACTTCGTGCCACATAGAGCATGCATCCATCCACTGGACCGGATCGATGTTTGCTTGGTTTCATACAGGTGAGGAACCCAGCTAGTGCTTTCGGGGTGTTGACATGCTAGGCTGGAAATGTGCGTGTCAGAGATCATACTTGCGTGTATAATCCCAAAAATCTTTCATGGCATCCCATGACCACATAGAGAAATTTTGAATGTTTTTACGGTTTAGTGGGGGGGAGGGGGTGGGGTTAGGGTTATCAGGGTTTAGGGTTTACGGGCTCTAGGGTTGACGGAACTATGTTTGTCTTACGGTGGACGTAGCACACACACCGGACATTGGTGGAGCGTTGGTCTACAATGGATTCCCTCTGGTAGCATCGATCCGATCCGTTGAATGGCTCGGCCGACAAACTTCGTGCCACATAGAGCATGCATCCATCCACTGGACAGAATCAATGTTGGGTTGGTTTCATACAGGTGAGGAAAGTAGCTAGTGCTTTCGGGGTGTTGACATGCTAGGCCGGAAATGTGCGTGTCAGAGATCGTACTTGCATGTATAATCCCAAACTTTTTTCATGGCATCCCATGACCCCATAGAGAATGCATGCATAATGCTTTCCATGTGGGGCAAAAATTTGAATGTTTTTATGGTTTAGTGGGGGGGGGGTGGTTAGGGTTATCAGGGTTTAGGTTTTAAGGGTTTTAGGGTTAACGGAACTATGTTTGTCTTACGGTGGACTTAGCACACACACCGGACATTGATGGAGCGTTGGTCTACAATGGATTCCCTCTGGTAGCATCGATCCGATCCGTTGAATGGCTCGGCCGACAAACTTCGTGCCACATAGAGCATGCATCCATCCACTGGACCGGATCGATGTTTGGTTGGTTTCATACATGTGAGGAACCCAGCTAGTGCTTTCGGGGTGTTGACATGCTAGGCCGGAAATGTGCGTGTTAGAGATCGTACTTGTGTGTATAATCCCCAAAAATCTTTCATGGCATCCCATGACCACATAGAGAATGCATGCATAATGGTTTCCATGTGGGGCAAAAATTTGAATGTTTTTACGGTTTAGTGGGAAGGGTGGGGGGGGGGGTTTAGAGTTATCAGGGTTTAGAGTTATCAGGGTTTAGGGTTTAAGGGTTTTAGGGTTGACGGAGCACACACATCGGACATTGATGGAGCGTTGGTCTACAATGGAGTCCCTCCTGTAGCATCGATCTGGTCCGTCGACTGGCTCGGCCGACATACTTTGTGCCACATAGAGCATGCATGCATCCACTGAACCGGATCAATGTTGGGTTGGTTTACATGTACATGTACAGGGACCCGAAATGCGCGTGTTAGAGATCGTACTTGCGTGTACATGTACCATCCTTCCATCCACTGGCTGGGCCGACAACCTTCGTGCCACATTGTTCACATTGTCCAATTAACACTTTGTATAGATTTTTTTCATAAAAAATGAACGAAATAATGCAACTAATCTGAACGTAACGTTTGGCATGTATCAAACCAAGTTGCCACTATTCCTCAAAAAAAGAACCCAGTTAGCCACTAATTGCGCCAAACATATCTCGTAATTACGAACGAAAATGGGTTGACAATTATATCTGGAAATTCTTGGACTGAATTTATTGCTCTTCGTTTTTTAGAGAACAATAAGTTAGAATGGTGGGCGGCGGGTTGGCACGGGCACGACCATGGCTCGGGCTTGTGTCATATGTGGTTCGACCCGCGGTCAGTGCACATGTTTTCGAAGCCCCGAAAAGATCGTGCTCGTTAAAAAAAAAACTTGCATCGACGCGCATTACTTCAAAATAACTAATTAACCCTACAATCACGGATATAGACCTTCCCATTCTACCGCATATCTACCCTATCCTAACCACCCCCATCTACCTTGTTTCTCCTCACATAGCCATCGCCGGGATCGCGCCATCACTTCTCAAGCGACCACGCCGACGCCGGATTACAAAAGGTCTCTTCCACGGCTTCTCTCATCTTCGATTGCAGTGATGATTATTTTTTCCATTGATTCGACCAACAAGTAATTTCCGAAGAGATTAGAAAATCCAGCTTTTACTATGGTTGAGTAGTTCTGTTGTGATTCGAGTACAGGATGTCATGCAAGAGCTTTTTGATTGATAGTTTGTACTAGTTGATCGTGTGAACTTATTATGAATATTTTTTCACAGTCGTATTGTTTCGAATTAGTTGGATGAGGGTGTGGATACAGTTTTCATACTATGGGTATATGTGTTGCTGTAGGGACCATGGTCTCAGAGGCGCATAACAACCGTGCGGAGTACGACAAGTCTTTGCATGAAGCGCGTCGGGAGATCGACTTGAAGGTGCAAAAGGATCGCGCTGAGGTAGATAAGAAACAGAAAAAAGAACGTTCATACGTGGACAGGATGATAAAGGAGGAGCGTGAGGAGTTTTCCCTTAAGATGGCGAAGATGCGTCTTGAGATTGAAGAAAAGTATAAGAGGGACTGTGAGCACATGGAAAAAAAGTTTGTCTTAGGCTACAAGGAAATGCATCAAATGTTGCAGAAGGACCGGAAGCTTGTGGACAGTATTATACAGACAGAGCGAGTCAGGATGGATGCCTATGTGTTGCAGGCATGTGCGGATATGGACAGTAAGCTGCTACAGGAGCGGTCGGACATGGATTATAAGGCCATGCTGGAGAAGGTCCGCTTGGAAGGACATATGTTAGAAGACCGTGCGATCTCACGGCCACCCCGACAACATGTCTTCAATTATTCTCCCCCTGTCAGTATCTCGCACCGATTCTATATATTAAGGACCTACGTATTCTATGATATAAACATCTTCAATTTGTGGCAACCTTATGTCGGCGATTGTATGTAGGCTAAGCATCATGACACGACACAGTCGCCATTCACTCGACACATTGCGATAGAGTCACCCGTTCAATGCCACATCAGTCCACCCCAACAACATATCGTCAATTCTCCCCTTGTAAGTACCCCGCAACAATGCATACCCAATATATGGTATGACCTTTCAAAACTTGTGTGTAAACCCACTATCGACGTTTCATACGCAGGATAAGAAACCTGTGATGGCAGAGTCCCCAGTCACACCACATGAAGGATACATTCCACATAATAAGGTGAGAAGGTTTGAGATGGCACAACCCCCAGTCACTCCACATGAAGGATACATTCCACAAAAGCAGGTAACAACGCCGCAATGTTGCTATGCACATAAAAAATTATGTTTGCCCCTTTACTCATTGAATGTATTAACTCCGATGTGAGATACTAGGTGCTGGTCATGGAATTTTTTGTTAGTAGGGATCATGAGATGTCACATGTCCCGAGAGCATACTTTGATGAACACCCGGCAGAAGTCAGAATTTTTGAACCCGCCAAAGTTACCTACGATCTCATTATGAGTGAAATGAGAGATACTTTTGGTTGCAAACTGGGAGCAGAACTGTACTACTTCTTACCCGGGTCTGCGTGGAAGCTGCCAGAAGGAATGTTCTTGATTGCAGGACCAGATGATGTACAAAAAATGCTTTCTGATCTGAATGGCAGCAAGACATGTCACCTGTACATTGTGTACAATAGAACTACGGGTTGTTTTCCCGAGGATGACGTTGATTCCGAGGTTCAAATTTTACATGTTACATGCATCTAGTTTATGGCTACGTCTTTTTTGAGTTCTTCCTAATACAATTCCTATGGTTTTCTACAGGAAGTGAGAATCCAAGAAATGGAGTGTCTTGCTAGAGAGTTGGCAGAGAAAGACCAAGAACAACTTAAGTTGTATGGTTACATTGATGTTAAAGAGAAAAAGATTGAAGCACGTGGGTCGTCGCCAAGCCCGACGCAATCTCCAACGACGCAACGCAAGAGGTCACTGGATTTTGGTAGTGCAGAAGACAATATGGAGTAGGCTCAATTGTTTTTCAACCAGTTAAAGCTTCAAACCAGGATTATTTAGTTGCAAACAAACATTTTGTTTTCTGTTTCACACTATGTTCGCAATTATGGTACAATTTATTCATGAGACATTTCGTTGAACAACAATGCATGTGTTTTATGATCAATCATACAGTTGTTTCTGAGTTGTTTTTGAGATGGCATTGTGTCTAAAGAAGTTTCCATCTATAAAACTTGCCACGCAGTCGCATCGGAATCGCGTATCACGCGAGAGGCGTGCGTCGCACGGGAGAGCGTCGCACGCGAGCTTGTTTTCGGGTAGAAATCATAACATATTTCGGATAGATAAAGTTCACGTCCTCCACCCGCGCATGCAAACCCACGTCGCCGCCATTCCCATGCACGCATGCCTCAGGCGCAGACAACGAGACGGCCCATCCGAATTAGGCCCATCCGAAGTAGGACATTAGAACCCTCCCCCCACTCCACCTATTCCCCTCGCACTGTGGCCTCCCTCCCTCCATCGCCAGATCCCCCACTCGTCCCCCTCTGTCCGCCGCCCCTGCATGCCGTCAGCGACTTCACCTCCGCCGCCCCCGCACCCCCCGAACGAGATCGGCCAGATCCATCTCCTCAACCATCGCAGGACAACGCAGGTACCCCAGTTTCTGTTGACGTCTCAATGGTATCCATGCTGATAATGCTAGGTAGATCGACTGAGTGTAGCAATTTTGTGCCACCATCTGAAACTTGTGATGCTTCCTACTGTACAATATAGGACTTTTCAAAGTTCTGTTATGATGGCACTTTTTGACACATACAGTAGAGCTGCGTTTTTAGTTGTTATACTTTCAGTTACCATCACTGCTTGGGAAAGGACGAATTGGATGCATTCAGGTCTGCAGTTGATAGTGTATCATCATAATATAGGTGCTGTGTTGTGTGATTCTTCATGCTGAGAACTTCAGCTTTTTCAGTTATAGTGAAAGGCTTCTGTATAAAAAAAACTACTAAATGATCACAAAAACTTCTAGACAACATTTTGTATGATCTGACCAAAACTTGAACTAAATGATCACCAAAAGTTGAAGGATTTTGCATCACATCACAACCATAAGTCTTCTGCACCAGCATCATAACAATCACATAACTACATAACAAAAGCAAACTTGTTCATCATTACAAAAGAAAACTTGTTCAACATAAGAAAAGCTAACTTGTTCAGCATTACAAAAGCAAACTTGTTCAACATAACAAAAGCTAACTTGTTCAGCATTACAAACGCAAACTTGTTCAACCACATAACTGCAAACTGAGACACATAATACCACAAACAACTCAATATCCCAGTAGTAGGGGTCATCCCAATGATCCTCCACCTCTTGCCAGTACTCCAAACCTTCTTTGACGATATCGATTTTCTTCCATGCCTCGTAGGTGACGTACGCATCTTTCGCTGCGTACTCGATGAGGTTGTTTGGCAGTGGGCTGTCCCCCCATAGTTTGTGGTCCAATTCCTTGTTGATCTTCTTCTTCATTTCCTTGTACGATGGGTGGATGAGGCTGGCTGCAAACTCAGCCAAAGCCTGCCACTTCTTTCCATTCCTTGGAACTCTCCATTTGCGCTGCATGTCGACGTACTTGTCGGGGTTGATCTCCAAACCAGACAATTTCAGCTTCTCCTTGTCACCTCCAATGGAGAAGCCAACAAAGGTGTAGAGCTTCTTCTCCTGCAGGAGTGGGCGGAGTTCCTTAGGCCTGCATCAAATTAATCTGGTGCATCAAATTCATCCACTTCAAAAACTTCAGAAACTACTAATTAGACATAAAATTCAGAACTAGTATTGCATCTACTCCAGAACTTCAGAACTAGTATTGCATCTACTTCAGAACTTCAGAACTATTGCATCTACTTGAGAAACTTCTGAAACTTCAGAACTATTGCATCTACTTGAGAAACTTCAGAAACTACTAATTAGACAGAAACTTCAGAACTTCAGAACTAGTATTGCATCTACTTCAGAACTTCAGAACTATTGCATCTACTTCAGAAACTACAGAAACTACTAATTAGACAGAAAGTTCAGAACTTCAGAACTAGTATTGCATCTACTTCAGAACTACAGAACTATTGCGTCTACTTCAGAAACTTCAGAAATTACTAATTAGACAGAAACGTCAGAACTTCAGAAACTTCAGAACTGGATGTTTTTACCATTTGGTTGCCGCGGTGATGTGGTATACCAGGACGAGATCCTCCACGCATAACTGTAGAACTGCAGCCTTTTGCGGAGGTTCATCTTCCCTCGTATACTCGACATCAACGCCGATCGACTGAGGAAACATGCCGCCGAGCCTCCTCCTGATCTCGCGGATCCTCTTGTCGGCTTCGTATGGATTGCTGGTGCATACGACATCCAGCTTCTCCTTCAGGTGGATATCAACCATGAGCTTCACGGTGTAGTCCTGCTTCTGCCCAGGGATCGGAACGTCGTCGTCGACCACCAGCGGCTCCTTGCCAGACGCCTCACCTTGGTGATGCTTGCCAGATGGAGGGGAGTTGCTCCACGATGCCTCCGCCATTCTCTTGGCAGACGGAGGGGAGTTGCTCCACGATTCCTCCGCCATTGCCCTCCTGGCCAGCGATGGTGGAGGCAGAGGGGAGTTGCTTGATGGTGGAGGCAGAGGGAGGAAGATGGAGCGGCAATGGAATAAGGAGGGAGGCAGAGGGAGGCAGATTGAGCGGCAATGGAATAGGAGGGGAGTTCCCTGCGTCGTGGGGAGTTGCCAGTGGAGGGGAGTCGTGGGGAGTTGCCAGTGGAAGGGAGGCGTGGGGAGTTGCCTCGAAAACTCAAACGTCCTGCCCTTTGGCCCTCGAAAAATCTGGAGGGGAGACGTGGGCTCTTTGGTTTGTCCCGTTTCTGAAACAAAAAAAAAATAACAGCCATATTTTGCTCTCACTGCAACCATATTAAGAGATGAAAAATGGCACCAAAAAGTCACTGCAGCCATCCTCAATGGCACGAAAACAGCACCAAAACAACATCAGCCAAAACAACAAAAAATGCATCCATTGATCGTTCTTTATTTCTTCTAACATTCCGTGTTCTGTGCAGTGAGATAGACACAACACTACAAATGCAGGCTGACAACGCCCGCGATTTCATGACCATCAGGACAGACGGCGGCTTCATCCACGCTCCGGTCCCATGAGTCGAGTCGAAAGTAGTGATGCTATGTGTAGTTCTGAAACATTGATTGGCTCATGTTGTAATTAAACTTTAATGAATTGTATGTCTCTTTGGTTTGGACAGTCGTTAAACTTAGATGTACTCGATGCTATTTATTACTAGGACCATGAATTGTGCTATTAATGTCTTGCTTTTCTCTTCCGATCCTTTTGTTGCATACTTATTTATTGCTTATGTATTGTCTGTTGTTTGGCTTGTGCATAGAGATGCCGTCGTATGTCGTGTACAAGGTAAGGTTCCCGGAGTCTACGATGACTGGGAGGAGTGTCGGAGACAGGTTCACCGTTTCAGCGGTAACAGTTACAAAGGGTACACCACTAGGGTGGAGGCGGAATCTAGATATGCCCGCTATCTAGCGGGAGAGAGGAGGGAGCGTTGGAGGAAACGGATGAAGACCAATTTCATCGCGATGATGCTCATCGTGATGACCGCAACTCTCTTCTATGTGATGGTAGTTTAGATGATCGATATCGACTTGTAATGTGAAGACAAACTCGCTACTCGCGGTCTCGAGACTTGTAATGTTCTATCTTTGTTCGGTCTTGTGAATTCAGAGACTAATATGATGAATTGTATTCGGAGAGCTATCTTCTATTGTATTGGATGAATGTGCTGTTGCTGTGTGGTGTTGTCTATATTCTCTCCAATAATATATTTTGTAACCTGTGAAAATATCAGAAATGTGCATTTTTTCGACCACCTCCAAATCACCTCAGTTTTGGAACACATGATCTCTTCCACAAACAAAACTAGGTTTCCAAGTTTTTGTATTTTTTTAAATTTTTTTGAATTTATAATGCCCTCTAGACTGACTGCTGAAAACATCGGTCTATGCCTCAAGGGGGCATTGTAAAATATTTTTTTTAAAATTTTCTTGCATACACATGTTTTGCACATGTGGGTCACCATGTACAAGAAAATTTGGGTGATTTGGAGGTGGTGGAAAAATTCACATTTTTTCAAAAACTGACTTAAGTTAAGACCAAATGGTCCCTCCGGGAATGCGGGCATTTTTTCGACCACCTCCAAATCACCTCAGTTTTGGCACACATGATCTCTTCCACAAACAAAACTAGGTTTCCAAGTTTTTGTATTTTTTTAATTTTTTTTGAATTTATAATGCCCTCTAGACTGACTCCTGAAAACATCGGTCTATGCCTCAAGGGGGCATTGTAAAATAAATTTTTTCAAAATTTTCTTGCATACACATGTTTTGCACATGTGGGTCACCATGTATAAGAAATTTTGGGTGATTTGGAGGTGGTGGAAAAATTCATGCAAGACTCGGGGACCTGCATGCAAGACTCGGGGACCTGCATGCAAGAGTCGGGGACCTGCATGTGAATAGTGATTCATCAAGGCCATGACAGCTATTGGCACAGCGGCTGCCGCCCGATTTGTATGCAGCGAAGATGAACGTGCATGGAGGTTTTTCAAAGATTTCCAAGCACACCCCAGTGGGCCCCGCTTATTTAAAAAAGACGTCAGTCATTATTGCTCTGTAAATGAAGAATATGCATGATGATTATGAATACGCATGACAACCATAGTAAGGGTGAAGAATCATAGTGCCCAATTTGTCGAAATACATCATCATTCTTAAAGTTGGACATCAAATGATACACACAGAAAATGGAAACGAAAGATGTCGAACTAATATAGTAACATGCCAGTACAACTGCACTTCACTAAATTACTGTCACGATGAAATAGAATGTAAAGACCACGTCACACAAACATGAATGACACACGACTTTCTCTGGCTCATCGTCGGTTCATGCTGTATGTAGATATCACAGTTCAGCCTCGATATCCTACACAGAAGAATAGAATAAATCACATGGACATCAATTATGAGTAAAACACATGCAAAAAAAATATGAAAATATTTTGTACCTCTAGCAATTTAGCGCATTTACGTCGATTGTGACCTGGTTTCTTGCAATAGCCACAGATATTCTGTGATGTTGACTTCTTTGTCTTTGCCTGCAGCCTTTTCTTCGGTGCACCTCGTCCTGGCACATGCACGGGATCCAGAACCTTATCAACTTTCTGTGAGTGTGGCATCAACGGGCCAAACCTAATGCTGTTATGCTGAGCATTAGTTGACTCCTTGCTGTCAGCTTGTTCAAAACTTGATTGCTTGCCATGATGTTGTGCTTGCAAAAGCATCTTTAGACGGTGATAGTCCTCATCAGAGTGGCATGCCTGGAAACTTGCGGCGTGACTACAATTCCGCAACTCGCGGTACCTCTGCAGGCTTAGCGAATAGTCATACATCTGGTTTTTTCTGGTAGGTGCGTATGCACATTTTGCATTCATAGTCCACCTAGTGGGAACGCAACAACCGGGCAGAATTGTTTGTTTTAAAATCCCCAATATGTAAAAAAATGTGGGAACATGGTGTGCCTGCGCATTCCAGCTTATGGCAAGAACAACTCACCCTGTGCAAAAGACCTCCTTGCTCTTCAATGCGCACTCCAAACTTTTTATCCATTCTTTCCTGCTTGGACACAACATAAGTGGAATCTTCTGATCCATCTAGTATCTCTCTAATCTGACATTTGCTGACAGAATCTATGCTCCATAAGACCATCTTAAAGACACTAGGTGTGAAAACTGTTGCGGCGTGTTTCTCAAGCGGCGAAGCATTTTCCTCTGTAAATGGAACGGACTGCAAGGCTTCAACGTCATGGAGAGCTTCGTTAATCCGTCGCGACGCAAGGCAACGCTCATAGTGCTCTAGCCTTTCAAACAACGACATCTTACCCTCAAGATGCGTATGTAGCACAGAGTTCAAGCTCTCACTCCTCTGATTACTGCTCAATCCTAGGAAACAACGCCCCTCAAGATATGGAGCACACCACAACTTTCTCATCTGATACATCTGATGCAGCCAAGACTCCTCACTGGTTACTTTATTCCGTTGTAAGAATTGTATTCATTTTATCTCATGCTCTTCAATGGAAGAAGTATCATAAATGAAAGATCTGAATTCCTCCTTTACGTCGTCATCATGCAGATGGCGTACAATGTTCTGCTGAATGTGCCATATACATAGTCTATGGTTTGAGTCTGGCCAGACCACCCTTATTGCTCTCTGCATTGCAAGGTCCCCATCTGTGATCACAGATATCGGATGCTTCTGTGCCATGCAATCAGAAAAGGTCCGCAACATCCACTCGTATGCCTGGCTTGTTTCATGAGAAATTAATTATACCACAGCCAAATATAACAGTGCTGCGGTGGTGATTCAACCCGACAAAAGGCACGAATGGCAGATTGTATTTTTTGGTTCTGTATGTGCTATCGAAAACAATGACGTCTCCGAAAGCCTCGTAGTCAAGTCGCGATTGACTGTCAGCCCAGAACAGTCCCTTCAGATGGCCATGCTCGTCTACCAAGTACTTGAAGAAAAAAATCCACATCTCGCTCTCGCCTCGCCATCATATGCATGATCACCGTTTTAGCATCACCGGCACTGATTGTCTCTTGCTTATTAGCATGGCAGAAATTATAAACGTCCCTCTTTATGCATCCAACCTTATCAAATCCACCGTATTGGAAGCACAAAATATCCATAATACGGTATTTGTGGATCCCACATTTTCCATGTCCGCAATGTCCGCTTTCTGCTCATCGCTAATTCGTCTGTGCAAACGCAACAGACAAGAAAGATCCCATGGGGCTAGAGGATGGTTGTGCTCATCGATGAAATCCTTGACAAACCACCGACCGGTTTCCTCTTGTCTCGTAATGACCAATTTAGCATTACATCCAACACGAGTTAAACTTTGTGGCCTCCTTTTTCTATCTTCCATCTTTCTTTTCATGTGCTTATCTTCGCGAAACCCTTGACGACTACACACAATTTTCCTTAAAATTATGTATTTGTTGGATCCATCCCACTCAACGTAGCTTTTCCTCACACTAAAACCTTTTTCAAGAGCATATTTGTTGTAGAATTCATAGCCTTCAGCCTCACTATCAAACATCTTGCTGACAACATTTACATACTCGAACATACTCTCATCACTTGCATACGCCATGTCTTCCTGCATATGACATGTGAGGGAAACCAATCATCAACATCTTTCTGTTTATCAATGTTGCAGGTGTAAAATAGCTCATAGGCAAAGACAAGTGCATGGAAAAGACTTTGCTGGTTTGACATGTGAGGGAAACCAATCATCAACGTCCAACAAGTACTATCCTAGCATGGATGATGACTCTAATAAACTGGATTCATACCTGGTACGCGCGAAGAGATGGGATCGCCCGCCGCCGTCGCCGCCTATTCCGTCGGCACAGATCCGGCCTTCTTCTTCTTCGGTGACAGCGTGGGGGGCTGGGGTTGGTTGGGTGGAGGACGAGGACGATGAATTTATTCCTCTCACCAGGCAGGTCGAGGACGGAGAAGGTCAGGAGCGGCGACGAATAGATCGGAGGAGGTTTCTGATCTGGATCGAGTATACATGGATCTGGTCTTCGGGTGATCGGTTCAAGAAAAGATTTTTGTCCCTGGACCATTATGCCCTTATCGCTTAAATTTAATCAAGTTTAATTCCCTGCAAGATCGGTTTTCTAATAATAATCAGACGTCACCAGACATGTAAGTACTGCTAAGTACTCCGAGTACTAACCTAATCACCGTAAAACTGCTCCCAAATAGGATGACCGCTTTAGAGAAAGCAATAAGGGAATTCATGGACAATCAAACTGAGAATGTAATTGTATTTGTACCGATGATGGGAACGAGTTCACAGATTCTCTGACTTAGCCGAGACTATGGCAGAGGGATGTCAAATTCATATAACTGTTCATGCACCATCCGACGGCAGCAAGCAAAGCCCATGGACACACAGCATTATCGACCTAGAAGGGTGATGCTGCCCAGTCCAACGCATAGGCGAAGCAGGAAAAACGGTGCGAGGCAGCCGAAGTATGAATGAAGGAACCGATCACCAAGCTGCCGAAGGATGAGCTGCTCTGCTCTTGTGAGAGATGTTAAATTTTGTAGTGTTCATTTTACCATTCTGTAATGTGCACTTATGTTGCTGCTCAATTCAGTTCCCTTCTCCCACTTGCATTTCACAGTCATGTCCAGTTCAGTGAGCAAAGTCTCTAAAATTCAGCTCATTCAATTATAGCATTCATTCACAACAACCACACTGAGAGATCTCAACCCCTTCTGCCACTGAGTGATCTCAACCCCTTTTGCCATACTCAATTCTGTTATCAATTTTACAACATCAAGTGATATGCTCACAAATTGACAATGTCAATGACCTGCTCTTAATTTACAACATCATTGATATGCTAAAAAATGATAATGTCAATGATCTGCTCTCAAAGTACTTCCTCTGTCCCATAATATAAGAGCGTTTTTGACACTGTCTGAAACTCTCTTGTTGTTTTGTGTAAATCAGTTTACAATCTGAAACTCAACTGATGTTTGCTTGTAAATCAGTTAATAATGTGCTCTCAATTTCCAGGCTAGCTTCGCCGGCGCCTGCTCGACGGAGTGGTGCATCGATGGCAGCCACGGCCGTCCTCCTCTTGCGATGGTGCGGGGTCAGCGATATGGTGCTTGCTTAGTGCCTCCAGCAACAGCGGCGCGACCTCGCGGCGTGATACAACCATGACTTGTAGCCAAGGCAGCGGCAGTCGTCCTCCCAGGGCGATCGCGAGCAATGGCGACGGTGAGCGATGGGTTGTTTATGGGCTGCACAGCATTGTTGTTATTCTTATTTGTTTTCACCTTGCTGCTGTCGAATGACGCATGTGATTTGGATTAGACGTCCGTCTAGCGTAAAAATAATACTCGATGCTATACAGCCCAGGTCGGGAATCTCGAAGTGAGTTCACGATGGAGATAGCGAGAGTATCTGAGCTCGTGCTCAGAACATCACTTTCCTTAGGAAAGGGGGAACCAGGATCGATTCCTGGTCTCAAAGGTGACAGCGGGTGCTGCTACCAGTCCGATCAAGTTCCGTTCGTGATAAGTTGTAGGTGCGCGTCGTACTTGAGCCGATTCAAGCCGGTTTTCTTTGAGTTTTTTTCCTTCTTCATTTTTTTCATTCTTTTTTGCACTCGTTTCTTCATTTTTTTTCATTTTTTTCTTTTGTTTATTTTCTTTGTTCTTTTGGTTATTATTGTGCATTTTTTGTATACGTCAACAATATTTTTTAATACACGTCTAACATTTTTCAAATACAAATCAACAATTTTTGCAATACATGGCCTACATTTTTGTATACACATTTTTTAAATGCTTGATTATCATTTTTCAAATACAATATTAACAATTTTAATACATGGTTAACATTTTTTTATCATTTTTACAAAAAAATATATTAAATGCTTGATTAACATTTTCTTAATAGATGGTCAACCTTTTTTTCATACACATTTAACATTTTTTCCAAACGCTTGATTAACTTTTTCAGACCCTTGTTCGACATTTCTTTCAAATGCTGGATTACATTTCTATATACTTAATCAAATATTTCTATCATTTTTAATACATGGTCAACATTATTAACATACACATTTAACAATTTCCCAATTCTTGATTAATATTTTTTAAATACTCGTTTAACATTTCCCAATTTTAGCTAGTTATGGTGCAAACTAAGTGTTGTGCCTCGTCTTAATCTATCTATATATCCTATCTTCTATTCGGCGACGTGGTTGCGCCCGTGGCGGATGTGGTCGCCGCCATGACTTGGTCGATCTCCCTCTTCTGTATTCGAGAAAAAAAGATCTCCGTCTTCTCTTTAGATGAGATGGGGAGGAGATGGTGAGAGATGAGGTCAACGACATTGGGGAGAGGATAAGGGTAGACGCCAGTGGTGAGGCGGCGTGAGGAAGACGAGGTGGTTGGCGGCTAGGACGCATGAGGGGAGGGGAGGGGAGGGGAGTGGTGCGTGGAGGGAAGTGGGTGTGCGGCGTGCCCAATTCACGAGAGAGGAGAGAGGTCGGCAAGGGAGCGACCCATGGGAGTTTTTTTCTTCTGAGTGAGCCTAGTTGGGCTATCTGCTGCGTCCAAGGCCCAATGCACCACATGTCTTCAAATTGGCCACCAGTAGCAGCCCTTAGAACAGACAGGGCCAGTTTGCAAATTTAAAGACATAAGTTTTTTGCACGCATGAAAAACATAACACGTATCTTTTCACACATAATGAACTATAGGTACTACCCAAAAAAACATAATGAACTATAGGTTGTCACAAGAACTCATGCCATCCCACAACCTCCCTCTGACCCTGCCAACATTGTTGCAACTGCACTCGCAAGTGTTATCGTAGATGATCATTTGCATGATTTCCCGTAAACAAAATAAGATCTACAAACGAATATAAGCTACACATACCTTGGCATGCACACACATTGCAAGCCATACTAAGCAGATAAGTGTTAAAAACTTGTACTCCCTCATCTCAGTTTACAAGTCTTCCACGTGTATCTAGGTCGTCAATTTAATTATATAAAATAAATTGTTTGACATAAATTATATCATTAGAAAATAGAAATATATATTTTGTAATGTATGCCTCTTGTTAAGTTGGTCAAATTAACAATCTAGGTACACATGCAAGACTTTTAAACTAAGATGGAGGGAGTACAACATATACAACACTTACGACAAGTAAAAGCAATTTGATGAGTCATGGTCTATCAAAGCAAGCTACATTACTAATCTAATCTATCTTAACATGTCACACATGATTACAATCTTTTTTGTGTGCAAGTCAAGCCTATCTAGTCTACATGTAACAACTTGTAGAACATTACAAAATTGATGTTTGCTAATAACTTTTAGAACACTACAACACTTGACATGTAAAAAGAGTTTGATGAGTCATGACCTACTAAAGCAAGTTACATTACTAGTCTCATCTATCTTAACAGGTCACACAAGATTAAAAACTAAGTTCTGTGCAAGCAATGCTTATCTATTTACACATAACAACTTGCATAACATTACAAACTTAGTTTTAGAAAATTAGGCAACCTAGATTAGTGTTTAGTTGTAAAGTGAATAAGATGAGTCATGTGTGTTATCACACCTTTTTGTGGTGGAATGATAGTGCCACCAAACACAACATACCAAAATATGATTTTGGGAAGCATCCAAGCACTTTCCAGACAAGCAAATGCCAATTGTGAAAGAGATCATGCCATGGCAGCTATAAATAGGCATGTAGCATGATGACCATCCTTCCTCATTCATCATTCTCATAAGTAGAGTGCATCATTCAAGCCAAGCAAGCACTGGTCAATACAAATCCACCATGAAGACTTTTCTCATCCTTGCCCTCCTTGCTATTGTGGCGACCACTGCCACAACTGCAGTTAGAGTTCCAGTGCCACAATTGCAGCCGCAAAATCCATCTCTGCAGCAACCACAAGAGCAAGTTCCATTGGTGCAACAACAACAATTTCCAGGGCAGCAACAAACATTTCCACCACAACAGCCATATCCGCAGCCGCAACCATTTCCAGCACAACAACCATATCCGCAGCCGCAACTATTTCCACAGCCGCAACCTTTTCCGCCACAACTTCCATATCCGCAGCCGCAACCATTTCCCCCACAACAACCATATCCACAACCGCAAACACAGCATCTGCAACCACAACAACCAATTTCGCAGCAACAAGCACAACAACAACAACAACAACAACAACAACAACAAATCCTTCAACAAATTCTGCAACAACAACAACTGATTCCATGCAGGGATGTCATCGTCTTGCAACAACACAACATAGCGCATGAAAGCTCACAAGTATTGCAGCAAAGTAGTTACCAAGTGTTGCAACAATTATGTTGTCAGCAGCTGCGGCAGATCCCCGAGCAGTCGCGGTGCCAAGCCATCAACAATGTCGTTCATGCTATTATTCTGCATCAACAACAACAACAACAAGGACAACATCAACAGTCGAGCCAGGTCTCCTACCAGCAGCCTCAGCAACAATATCCATCAGGCCAGGGCTCCTTCCAGCCATCTCAGCAAAATCCACAGGCCCAGGGCTTTGTCCAACCTCAACATCTGCCCCAACTCGAGGAAATAAGTAACCTAGCGCTGCAGACGCTACCAGCAATGTGCAATGTCTACATCCCTCCATATTGCTCGACCACCATTGCGCCATTTGGCATCTTCGGTACTAACTGAGAAGAGAAGAACTCTAGTACTAGATATATGAAACACCGTGTTCTTAGTCCATGGTTTGGTCGTTGTACCGTTGAAAATATAAGGTGACATGCACTATCATGTAAGAACCCGAACTATACTAGTTCAAACTTGGGAATAAAAGACAAACACATGTCTTGTCTGCATATGATTGTTTATTTGAGTTCCATTCCTATGCCCATTCACAAGTTCACCCCTAATTATATATATTACACATTAAGTAGATATTTATGTTGCATTAATCTGAAGATAACAAAGTGAGTCTGAAACTTGAATTATTTTCTTGGACTTTCAAATTGTGTATTATTAAAGTAGTAAGGACTATCCACATCCTTGGCTTGCCCTTGATCAATTATTCCCAGAGAAGCTTTCAGTTCATAAATCAATTACATTGATTTTTGTGAATGGTACATCTCCTCATCACGAGTATCATTACGGCTACTCCAAATCGCCCACATAACCGAAGCATTAATAGCGCCCTTCTTGCATCCGGAAATATGGATCGAAGATATCACTTGACCATGTTTCCAGGTGCAACCTTGGGATTTTTATGTCAAAATATTCTCAAGCAAAATCCAAGAATAAACTTGCATGCTCACGTGTGATGAGGGCAGATGAAGTAACATTTCCTCCCCATGGCCACACATAGGGCACACACATAACCCCATCACATGCCTTTTTAGTTATGCATATGAAAGGTAGGATGTTTTTAATTACTCTCCACCAAAATACTCTTAACTTGGCTTGTACCCTAATATTTCGTTGCCTTTTCAATTGTTCTTCCCCATTAGACAAAGTAGACAGTCCATCTACCACACCGTACCTTGTGTCCATCATTGCTCTGTACAACAATTGAACAGAACAAATGTCATTTCTTTACGATACCCACGACCAAATGTCCTCTGCTGGATTGTTTGGTCGTGGCATATTAAGGATGGCCACCTCATCTCATGGGGTAAACACCTAATGAATGAAAGGATTGTTCTAGTCGCCCGTGTTTTTCATCGATAAGATCATCTACAAGTTGGACCGAAGTTTCTCACATGCATCATAGTGGTTTCATTAGCGGCGTGCCCTGCACCCATTTATCACGTCGTATCTCTGTAGTATGTGCATTCCCAATTTGTCACAGCATACCCTCCTTCAAACCTTCTTTCCCTTTCAGATTAGCACGCCAAGTTAGCTATGCACTATGCGGGAACCAGCATTTGAAAAAAAAGAATCTCATTTCATGGTATCTTCCATGAAGGACCCTCGTACATTAGCTATCTAGGTAGAAATAGCCATGTGTGTTTAGCAAACTTTAAATAAGTGAATAGATCAAGGTCGTGGAACCCCAAGCCTCCAATTACACATGGCCTCTCTACCAATAAGATCTCCAAAGACATCAAGGATACAGACAGCCAAAAAAGAAAATAAAAATAAAAAAAATTAAAAATACCCTGCCATGGTGATCAATCACAAGCATCAACAGCACTCTAACCACCACCAAAGACAATGCCCAGATTACAAAAAAAAATTATCCAAAAACAATGCCCCCAAGAAGGAAACAATACACAAGCGTTGTCGTTGCCCGATCGAAGATCGTGGGTTTTCACCCTGGAAAATTTTCGAGTTCACCCAAAAACAATGCCTTCAACAAGGCCATTGCCAAGTACAACAAATATGGTCGAGACCTTGGGTTTTCACCCTGGGAATTGAGACTCGATGCTCGAGGAGTACCAGCAAAAATGCAGTCCACTAGTGTTGCCGCCCCCACTTGGCGAGGCCACTGTTGCAAGTCACCAAACACCTGGCATATAGTTGTCATCGCATCCAATACACCCTTCGGCCGAAGCTTCAAGACCTTGATCCGTCTCCAACGTATCTATAATTTTTGATTGTTCCATGCTATTATATTATCTGTTTTGGATGTTTTATATGCATTATTGTGCTATTTTATATGATTTTTGGGACTAACCTATTAAACTAGAGCCCAGTGTCAGTTCCTGTTTTTTCCTTGTTTTAGAGTTTCGTAGAAAAGGAGTACCAAATGGAGTCCAAATGGAATTAAACTTTTGCGATGATTTTTCTTAGACCAGAAGACATCTAGAGGACTTGGAGTGCACGTTAAGAAAGCCACGAGGCTGCCACAACGACAGAGGTGTGCCCCCACCCTTGTGGGCCCCTTGTGACTCTACCGACATATTTCTTCCGCCTATATATTCTCAAATATTCCAAAACATACTAGGAGAGCCACAAAAACACTTTTCCACCGCCGCAACCTTCTATACCCGTGAGATCCCATGTAGGGGCCTTTCCCAGCATCCTGTCGGAGGGGGATTCGATCACTGAGGGCTTCTACATCAACACCATTGCCTCTCCGATGAAGCGTGAGTAGTTTACCACAGACCTATGGGTCCATAGCTAGTATCTAGATGGCTTCTTCTCTCTCTTTGATTCTCAATACCATGTTCTCCTCGATGTTCTTGGAGATCTATTCGATGTAATACTCTTTTTGCGGTGTGTTTGCTAAGATCCGATGAATTGTGGATTTATGATCAGGTTATCTATGAGTATTATTTGAATCTCCTATGAATTCTTATATGCATGATTTGATATCTTTGCAAGTCTCTTCGAACTACCGATTTGGTTTGGCCAACTAGATTGGTTTTTCTTGCAATGGGAGAGGTGCTTAACTTTGGGTTCAATCTTGCGGTGCTCGATCCCAGTGACAGAAGGGGATGATACGTCTCCAACGTATCTATAATTTTTTATTGTTCCATGCTATTATTTTATCAACCTTGGATGTTTTATATGCATTTATATGCTATTTTATATGATTTTTGGAACTAACCTATTAACCTAGAGCCCAGTGCTAGTGCCAGTTTCTGTTTTTTTCCTTGTTTTAGGGTTTCGAAGAAAAGGAATATCAAATGGAGTCCAAACGGAATGAAACCTTCGGAAAAGTTATTTTTGGAAAGAAAGTAATACGGTAGACTTGGAGTGCACGTCCGGGGATCAACGAGGAAGCCACGAGGCAGGGGGCGCGCCCACCCATCTTGGGCACGCCCTCCACCCTCGTGGCTCCCCAAATGTATTTCTTCCACCTATATATATATCCATATACCCCAAAACGATCGAGGAGCACAATAGATCGGGAGTTTCGCCGCCAGAAGCCTCCGTAGCCACCGAAAGCTAATCTAGACCCGTTCCGGCACCCTACCGGAGGGGGAATCCCTCTCCGGTGGCCATCTTCATCATCCCGGTGCTCTCCATGACGAGGAGGGAGTAGTTCTCCCTCGGGGCAAAGGGTATGTACCAGTAGCTATGTGTTTGATCTCTCTCTCTCTCTCTCTCTCTCTCTCTCTCTCTCGTGTTCTTGAGGTGATACGATCTTGATGTATCGCGAGCTTTGCTATTAGAGTTGGATCTTATGTTGCTTCTCCCCCTCTACTTTCTTGTAATGGATTGAGTTTCCCCTTCGAAGTTATCTTATCGGATTGAGTCTTTAAAAATTTCAAAACACTTGATGTATGTCTTGCCGCGCGTATCTGTCGTGACAATGGGATATCATGTTATTCACTTGATGTATGTTATGGTGATCAACATGCGGGTTCCGCCCATGAACCTATGCATAGGGGTTGGCACACGTTTTGAGGTTCTATGTGTTGGTTGAATAGATGAATCTAGATTGTGTGATGCATATCGTATAATCATACCCACGGATACTTCAGGTGACAATGGAGTATCTAGGTGGCATTAGGGTTTTGGTTGATTTGTGTCTTAAGGTGTTATTCTAGTACGAAATCTAGGACTGTTTGTGACACTTATAGGAATAGCCCAACGGATTGATTGGAAAGAATAACTTTGAGGTGGTTTTGTACCCTACCATAATCTCTTCATTCGTTCTCCGCTATTAGTGACTTTGGAGTGACTCTTTGTTGCATGTTGAGGGATAATTATGTGATCCAATTATGTTATTATTGTCGAGAGAACTTGCACTAGTGAAAGTATGAACCCTAGGCCTTGTTTCGACGCATTGCAATACCGTTTACGCTCACTTTTATCATTAGTTACCTTGCTGTTTTTATATTTTCAAATTACAAAAACCTTTATCTACCATCCATATACCACTTGTATCACCATCTCTTCACCGAACTAGTGCACCTATACAATTTACCATTGTATTGGGTGTGTTGGGGACACAAGAGACTCTGTGTTATTTGGTTGCAGGGTTGCTTGAGAGAGACCATCTTCATCCTACGCCTCCTACGGATTGATAAACCTTAGGTCATCCACTTGAGGGAAATTTGCTACTGTCCTACAAACCTCTGCACTTGGAGGCCCAACAACGTCTACAAGAAGAAGGTTGTGTAGTAGACACCAAGCTCTTTTCTGGCGCCGTTGCCGGGAAGGTGAGTGCTTGAAGGTATATATTTAGATCTTGCAATTGAATCTTTTTGTTTCTTGTTTTAGCACTAGTTTAGTTTATAAAAGAAAACTACAAAAAAACGGAATTGAGTTTACCTCACACGCTTCATCTTTTTAATATCTTTCGTGAGTATGATGGAAAGAAAAATTGTGCCAAAGTGTTAGAAGAAGAATGCATTAAAATGTTTGGCATTAAATATTTGAATGATGAGCATTATTGCAATGTTGTTAGTATGAATTCCTTGAATATCCATAGTGCTAATGATGATTGCACTAGTTATGATGAAAATGTCTCATGTAAACATGTCAATTTTTGTGGAGTGCATTGGGTTTGCAAGTACACACCAATTAGGGAAGATAGATTTTGCAAGAGGCATAAGTACTTAGAAACTAAATTGTTGCAAGAAAGGCTAGATGAATGTGCTGAAAATTTAAATTTTCTTGGCCATACTTGTGAGCTTTGCCATGAACATGGTCATTTAACCATCCGATGCAAATTGTTTCATGATCTAATCATTTCCAAAAATTGTGATGACTTGATTTCCCTTGCACATCATAATGAACTTAGTTTGCTTATGGGTTATGAAGAAATGAAATGTATAACTAACTATCTTCCAGTATTTGCCCGTGATAAACTTCTTGGATTTGATCTAGAGGAAATTTATATGTATTGTGCGGTGAATTGCATTGAAAACCCCTATATTGCCAATTACATAAAGAAAAGAAAACAAATAGAGGATGAACAGAATACTAATGAAAGGGAAGAAACCTTCCAATATCCTCCTATTATTTCTTATAATGAACTAGGTAACGAGGAGGAGCCTCCTATTCAACCAATCTCATTAATAAGGAGCTCCAAAAAGAGGATTGAACCCACACACGATGTAGTGAAGAAGAAGAAAAGAAAGAGGAAGAGAGGTAAGAAGATATCTCTCCCAAATAATGCTGCTCCTATTACTATTGTGCCTCATGAAAATATAATTGTGGAAGATAATGATACTTCTTATGATCTTGATAATCCTTTTGTCACTTGCTTGGAAGAATATGATAATTGCTATACTATTGGTTCTATCCATACTATTAATGATGAGAGTGATTATGCTTATGATATGAAAAGGCCCAAGCTTTGGGATGCTATGTTGGATGAAGATGATGTTTTTGAGAATATATTTGCTACAATTAATGTTTGTCCCAAGCTTGGGGATGCTACGTTTAATCAAGATGATATTTTTAGTCTCCCAAGTTTTGATATGCAAATTTATAATGATGATAGCATGCCTCCTACTTATGATGATTATTGTGATGATACTTATGCTATAAAAAGTAGTGATTATATTTATAAAACTTGTCATGATTATGGTTACCCCTTTTCTGAACATTACTCTTTTAATGTGGAAACAATTTATAGTATTCGAGTTTCTTATGATACTCCCACTATTCCGAATGAGAAGAATTTTGCTTGTGTAGAGAGTAATAAAATTTCTATGCTTGTAGATCATGAAAAGAATGCTTTAGGTTCTGGTTATATTTTTGAATTCATTCATGATGCTGCTGAAAATTATTATGAGGGAGGAACATATGCTTGTAGGAATTGCAATAATATCAAGTTTCCTCTCTATGTGCTTAAAGTTTTGAAGTTATGCTTGTTTTGCCCTCCTATGCTAGTTGATTATTGTTCCCATAAGTTGTTTGCTCACAAAATCCCTATGCATAGGAAGTGGGTTAGACTTACATGTTCTAGTCATATGCTTCATGATGCTCTCTTTATGTTTCAATTCTTATCTTTTATGTGAGCATCATTGAAATCATCATGCCTAGCTAGGGGCGTTAAACGATAGCGCTTGTTGGGAGGAAACCCAACTTTATTTTTGTTCCTTGATTTTTGCTCCTGTCTAGCAATAAATAATTTATCTAGCCTCTGTTATGATTGAGTTTTTATGTTAGAACCGTTGGGAAGACTTGGGGAAAGTCTTGGCGATCATGCTGTAAAAAAACAGAAACTTTAGCGCTCACGAGAACTGCTGACATTTTTTATTGGAGAGTGCTATTTGGTTAATTATTTTTGCAGATGATTAATAGATAAATTCCTCATGTCCAGCAATTTATTTTAGAATTTTTGGGGCTCCAGAAGTTTGCGTTAGTTACAGATTACTACAGACTGTTCTGTTTTTGACAGATTCTGTTTTTCGTGTGTTGTTTGCTTATTTTGATGAATCTATGGCTAGTAAAATAGTTTATAAACCATAGAGAAGTTGTAATACAGTAGGTTTAACACCAATATAAATAAATAATGAGTTCATTACAGTACCTTGAAGTGGTGTTTTATTTTCTTTCGCTAACGGAGCTCATGAGTTTTCCATTTTAAGTTTTGTGTTGTGAAGTTTTCAAGTTTTGGGTAAAGATTTGATGGATTATGGAATAAGGAGTGGCAAGAGACTAAGCTTGGGGATGCCCAAGGCACCCCAAGGTAATATTCAAGGACAACCAAAAGCCTAAGCTTGGGGATGCCCCGGAAGGCATCCCCTCTTTCGTCTTCGTTCATCAGTAACTTTACTTGGAGCTATATTTTTATTCACCACATGTTACGTGTTTTGCTTGGAGCGTCATTTTATTTCATTTTGTTTTGCTTGCTGTTTGAATAAAGTATCAAGATATGAAATTATTAAGTGGGAGAGTCTTCACATAGTTGCATAAGTATTCGACTACTCATTGATCTTCACTTACATCTTTCAGAGTAGTTTGTCATTTGCTCTAGTGCTTCACTTATATCTTTTGAGAGCACGGTGGTGGTTTTATTTTGTAGAAATAGATGAACTCTCGTGCTTCACTAATATTATTTTGAGAGTCCTTAGAACAGCATGGTAATTTGCTTTGGTTATGAATTTAGTCCTAATATGATGGGCATCCAAGAGGGATATAATAAAAACTTTCATATAAGTGCATTGAATACTAAGAGAAGTTTGATACTTGATGATTGTTTTGAGATATGGAGATAGTGATATTAAAGTTGTGCTAGTTGAGTAGTTGTGAATTTGAGAAATACTTGTGTTGAAGTTTGCAAGTCCCGTAGCATGCACGTATGGTAAACGTTGTGTAACAAATTTGAAACATGAGGTGTTCTTTGATTGTCCTTCCTTATGAGTGGCGGTCGGGGACGAGTGATGGTCTTTTCCTACCAATCTATCCCCCTAGGAGCATGCATGTAGTGCTTGGTTTTGATGACTTGTAGATTTTTGCAATAAGTATGTGAGTTCTTTATGACTAATGTTGAGTCCATGGATTATACGCACTCTCACCCTTCCATCATTGCTAGCCTCTTCGGTACCGTGCATTGCCCTTTCTCACATTGAGAGTTGGTGCAAACTTCGCCGGTGTATCCAAACCCCGTGATATGATACGCTCTTTCACACATAAACCTCCTTATATCTTCCTCAAAACAGCCACCATACCTACCTATTATGGCATTTCCATAGCCATTCTGAGATATATTGCCATGCAACTTTCCACCATTCTGTTTATCATGACACATTCATCATTGTCATATTGCTTAGCATGATCATGTAGTTGACATAGTATTTGTGGCAAAGCCACCATTCATAATTATTTCATACATGTCACTCTTGGTTCATTGCATATCCCGGTACACCGCCGGAGGCATTCATATAGAGTCATATCTTGTTCTAGTATCGAGTTGTAATCTTTGAGTTGTAAATAAATAGAAGTGTGATGATAATCATTAATAGAGCATTGTCCCAAAAAAAGGAAGAGAAAGGCCAAATAAAAAAGGGAAGCCCCCCCAAAAAAAGAAAAGAAAGGCCAAAAAAAAGAAAGGCCAGATAAAAAAATAAAAAAATAAAAAAATAAAAGGGACAATGCTACTATCCTTTTTCCACACTTGTGCTTCAAAGTAGCACCATGATCGTTATGATAGAGAGTCTCTTGTTTTGTCACTTTCATATACTAGTGGGAACTTTTTATTATAGAACTTGGCTTGTATATTCCAACAATGGGCCTCCTCAAGTGCCCAAGGTCTTTGTGAGCAAGCAAGTTGGATGCACACCCACTTAGTTTCTTTTGTTGAGCTTTCATACATTTATGGCTCTAGTGCATCCGTTGCATGTCAATCCCTAATACTTGCATTAACATCAATTTATGGGCATCTCCCTAGCCCATTGATTAGCCGCGTCGATGTGAGACTTTCGTCTTTTTGTCTTGTCCACATAACCCCCTCATTATATTCTATTCCACCCATAGTGCTATATCCATGGCTCACGCTCATGTATTGCGTGAAAGTTGAAAAAAGTTTGAGATTACTAAAGTATGAAACAACTGCTTGGGTTGTCATCGGGGTTGTGCATGATGAGAGCATTCTTGTGTGACGAAAATGGAGCATGGCCAAACTATATGATTTTGTAGGGATGAACTTTCTTTGGCCATGTTATTTTGAAAAGACATGATTGCTTAGTTAGTATACTTGAAGTATTATTATTTTTATGTCACTATTAAACTTTTGTCTTGAATCTTATGGATCTGAATATTCTTGCCACAATAAAGAGAACTACATGGATAAATATGTTAGGTAGCATTCCACATCAAAAATTCTGTTTTTATCTTATACCTACTCGAGGACGAGCAGGAATTAAGCTTGGGGATGCTGATACGTCTCCAACGTATCTATAATTTTTATTGTTCCATGCTATTATATTATCAACCTTGGATGTTTTATATGCATCTTTATGCTATTTTATATGATTTTTGGGACTAACCTATTAACCTAGAGCCCAGTGCTAGTTTCTGTTTTTTCCTTGTTCTAGGGTTTCGAAGAAAAGGAATATCAAACGGAGTCCAAACGGAATGAAACCTTCAGAAAAGTTGTTTTTGGAAAGAAAGCAATACGGGAGACTTGGAGTGCACGTCAGGGGATCAACGAGGAAGCCACAAGGCAGGGGGCACGCCCACCCCCTGGGCGCGCCCTCCACCCTCGTAGGCCCCTCGTGGCTCCCCTGATGCATTTCTTCCACCTATATGTACCAATATACCCTAAAACGATCGGGGAGCACAATAGATCGGGAATTCCGCCGCCAGAAGCCTCCGTAGCCACCAAAAGCCAATCTAGACCCGTTCCGGCACCCTGCCGGAGGGTGAATCCCTCTCCGGTGGCCAACTTTAGCATCCCGGTGCTCTCCATGACGAGGAGGGAGTAGTTCTCCCTCGGGGCTGAGGGTATGTACCAGTAGCTATGTGTTTGATCTCTCTCTCTCTCTCTCTCTCTCTCGTGTTCTTGAGGTGATACGATCTTGATGTATCACGAGCTTTGCTATTATAGTTGTATCTTATGTTTCTTCTCCTCCTCTACTCTCTTGTAATGGATTGAGTTTCCCCTTCGAAGTTATCTTATCGGATTGAGTCTTTAAAGATTTGAGAACACTTGATGTATGTCTTGCCGTGCGTATCTGTGGTGACAATGGGATATCACGTGATTCACTTGATGTATGTTTTCGTGATCAACATGCGGGTTCCGCCCATGAACCTATGCATAGGGGTTGGCACACGTTTTCGTCGTGATTCTTCGGTAGAAACTTTGGTGCACTCTTTGAGGTTCTATGTGTTGGTTGAATAGATGAACCTGAGATTGTGTGATGCATATCGTATAATCATACCCACAGATACTTGAGGTGACAATGGTTTGCTCACAAAATCCCTATGCATAGGAAGTGGGTTAGACTTAAATGTTCTAGTCATATGCTTCATGATGCTCTCTTTATGTTTCAGTTCTTATCTTTTATGTGAGCATCATTGAAATCATCATGCCTAGCTAGGGGCGTTAAACGATAGTGCTTGTTGGGAGGAAACCCAACTTTATTTTTGTTCCTTGCTTTTTGCTCCTGTTTAGCAATAGATAACTTATCTAGCCTCTGTTATGATTGAGTTTTTATGTTTTAATTAGTGTTTGTGCCAAGTAGAACCATTGGGAAGACTTGGGGAAAGTCTTTGCGATCATACTGTAAAAAACAGAAACTTCAGCGCTCACGAGAATTGATGGGCATCTCCCTAACCCATTGATTAGCCGCGTCGATGTGAGACTTTCTCCTTTATGTCTTCTCCACATAACCCCCTCATTATATTATATTCCACCCATAGTGCTATATCCATGGCTCGCGCTCATGTATTGCGTGAAAGTTGAAAAAAGTTTGAGATTACTAAAGTATGAAACAATTGTTTGGCTTGTCATCTGGGTTGTGCATGATGAGAGCATTCTTGTGTGACGAAAATGGAGCATGACGAAACTATATGATTTTGTAGGGATGAACTTTCTTTGGCCATGTTATTTTGAGAAGACATGATTGCTTAGTTAGTATGCTTGAAGTATTATTATTTTTATGTCAATATTAAACTTTTTTCTTGAATCTTATGGATTTGAATATTCTTGCCAGAATAAAGAGAACTACATGGATAAATATGTTAGGTAGCATTCCACATCAAAAATTCGGTTTCATTAGCGGCGTGCCCTGCACCCATTTATCACGTCGTATCTCTGTAGTATGCGCATTCCCAATTTGTCACGACATACCCTCCTTCAAACCTTCTTGCCCTTTCAGATTAGCACGCCAAGCTAGCTATGCACTATGCGGGAACCTGCATTTGAAAAAAAAAGAATCTCATTTCATGGTATCTTCCATGAAGGACCCTCGTACATGAGCTATCTAGATATAAATAGCCCTGTATGTTTAGCAAACTTTGCATAAGTGAATAGATCAAGGTCGTGGAACCCCAAGCCTCCAATTACACACGGCCTCTCTACCAATAAGATCTCCAAAGACATCAAGGATACAAACAGCCAAAAAAGAAAATAAAAAGGAAAAAAATAAAAAATACCCCACCATGGTGATCAATCACAAGCATCAGCAGCACTCTAACCACCACCAAAGACAACGCCCAGATTACAAAAAAAAATCTCGAAAAGCAATGCCCCCAAGAAGGAAACAATACACAAGCGTTGTCGTTGCCCGATCGAAGATCGTGGGTTTTCACCCTGGAAAATTTTTGAGTTCACCCAAAAACAATGCCTTCAACAAGGCCATTGCCAAGTACAACAAATATGGCCAAGACCTTGGGTTTTCACCCTAGGAATTGAGAGTCGATGCTCGAGGAGTACCACCAAAAATGCAGTCCACTAGTGTTGCCGCCCCCACTTGGCGAGGCCGCTGTTGCAAGTCACCAAACACCTGGCATATAGTTGTCATCGCATCCAATACACCCTTCGGCCGAAGCTTCAAGACCTTGATCCGTCTCCAACGTATCTATAATTTTTGATTGTTCCATGCAATTATATTATCTGTTTTGGATGTTTTATATGAGTAGGGCGTTTTGGTGCCCAGGCTCATCTGCACCCGGTTAGAAAAAATTCATAAAAAATTGAAACAAATTCAAAAAATTCCAAATAAAATTTGTATGGTAGACAATTTGATGCGTGAGGCCCGCCACAAATTTCAAGTCATTTGGACATATGAGAAGCTCTCAGCAAAAAAGACAAATCGGACCAAAATAGTACATGAGCAGTAAACATTTTTACAGACCCTCAATTTGTCTTTTTTGCTGAGAGCTGCTCATATATTCAAATGACTTGAAATTTGGAGCGGGCCCCGCACATCAAAATTTCTATCACACAAATTTTATTTGGAATTTTTTGAATTTTTCTAGTATTTGTTTTGATTTTTTTCATCGGCACGGGTGCAGATGAGCTCAGGTGCAGAAATGGATTTTCGGTTTTATATGCACTATTATGCTATTTTATATGATTTTTGGGACT
The DNA here is from genome assembly GCF_018294505.1 of Triticum aestivum. Classification (NCBI taxonomy): domain Eukaryota; kingdom Viridiplantae; phylum Streptophyta; class Magnoliopsida; order Poales; family Poaceae; genus Triticum; species Triticum aestivum. Next base: position 27,583,579 of record NC_057809.1, read on the forward strand.
AACCTATTAAACTAGAGCCGAGTGCCAGTTCCTGTTTTTTCCTTGTTTTAGAATTTCACAGAAAAGGAATACCAAACGGAGTCCAAACGGAATGAAACGTTTGCGATGATGTTTCTTAGACCAGAAGACATCTAGAGGACTTGGAGTGCACGTTAGGAAAGCCATGAGGTGGTCACAATTACGGAGGGCGCGCCCCCACCCATGTGGGCTCCTCGTGACTGTACCGACCTATTTGTCCGCATATATATTCTCAAATATTCCAAAACCTACTAGGAGAGCCACAAAAACACTTTTCCACCGTCGCAACCTTCTGTACGCATGAGATCCCATCTAGGGGCCTTTTCTGGCATCCTGTCGGAGGGGGATTCGATCACGGAGGGCTTCTACATCAACACCATTGCCTCTCCGATGAAGCGTGAGTAGTTTACCACAGACCTATGAGTCCATAGCTAGTATCTAGACGGCTTCTTCTCTCTCTTTGATTCTCAATACCATGTTCTCTTCGATGTTCTTGGAGATCTATTCGTTGTAATACTCTTTTTGCGGTGTGTTTGCCGAGATCTGATGAATTGTGGATATATGATCAGGTTATCTATGAATATTATTTGAATCTCCTATGAATTCTTATATGCATGATTTGATATCTTTGCAAGTCTCTTCGAACTATCAATTTGGTTTGGCCAACTAGATTGGTTTTTCTTGCAATGGGAGAAGTGCTTAACTTTGGGTTCAATCTTGCGTCTCCAATGTATCCCAGTGACAGAAGGGGATGATACGTCTCCAACGTATCTATAATTTTTGATTGTTCCATGCTATTATATTATCAACCTTGGATGTTTTATATGCATTTATATGCTATTTTATTTGATTTTTGGGACTAACCTATTAACCTAGAGCCCAGTGCCAGTGCCAGTTTCTGTTTTTTCCTTGTTTTAGGGTTTCAAAGAAAAGGAATATCAAAAAGAGTCCAAACGGAATGAAACCTTCGGAAAAGTTATTTTTGGAAAGAAAGCAATACGAGAGACTTGGAGTGCACGTCAGGGGATCAACGAGGAAGCCACGAGGCAGGGGCGCGCCCACCCCCCTGGGCGCGCCCTCCACCCTCGTGGCTCCCCTAATGTATTTCTTCCGCCTATATATATATCCATATACCCTAAAACGATCGGGGAGCATAATAGATCGGGTGTTCCGCCACAAGAAGCCTCCGTAGCCACCGAAAGCCAATCTAGACCCATTCCGGCACCCTGCCGGGGGAGGAATCCCTCTCCGGTGTCCATCTTCATCATCCCGGTGCTCTCCATGACGAGGAGGGAGTAGTTCTCCCTCGGGGCTGAGGGTATGTACCAGTAGCTATGTGTTTGATGTCTCTCTCTCTCTCTCTCTCTCTCTCTCTCTCTCTCTCTCTCTCGTGTTCTTGAGGTGATACGATCTTGATGTATCGCGAGCTTGGCTATTAGAGTTGGATCTTATGTTTCTTCTCCCCCTCTACTCTCTTGTAATGGATTGAGTTTCCCCTTCGAAGTTATCTTATCGGATTGAGTCTTTAAAGATTTGAGAACACTTGATGTATGTCTTGCCGTGCGTATCTGTGGTGACAATGGGATATCACGTGATTCATTTGATGTATGTTTTGGTGATCAAGTTGCGGGTTCCACCCATGAACCTATGCATAGGGGTTGGCACACATATTCGTCATGATTCGCAGAAACTTTGGGGCACTCTTTGAGGTTCTATGTGTTGGTTGAATAGATGAATCTGAGATTGTGTGATGCATATCGGATAATCATACCCACGGATACTTGAGGTGACAATGGAGTATCTAGGTGACATTAGGGTTTTGGTTGATTTGTGTCTTAAGGTGTTATTCTAGTACGAACTCTAGGGCTGTTTGTGACACTTATAGGAATAGCCCAATGGATTGATTGGAAAGAATAACTTGGAGGTGGTTTCATACCCTACCATAATCTCTTCGTTCGTTCTCCGCTATTAGTGACTTTGGAGTGATTCTTTGTTGCATGTTGAGGGATAGTTATGTGATCCAATTATGTTATTATTGTTGAGAGAACTTGCACTAGTGAAAGTATGAACCCTAGGCCTTGTTTCAACGCATTGCAATACCGTTTACGCTCACTTTTATCATTAGTTACCTTGTTGTTTTTATATTTTCAGATTACAAAAACCTTTATCTACCATCCATATACCACTTGTATCACCATCTCTTCGCCGAACTAGTGCACCGATACAATTTACCATTGTATTGGGTGTGTTGGGGACACAAGAGACTCTTTGTTATTTGGTTGCAGGGTTGGTTGAGAGAGACCATCTTCATCCTACGCCTCCTACGGATTGATAAACCTTAGGTCATCCACTTGAGGAAAATTTGCTACTGTCCTACAAACCTCTGCACTTGGAGGCCCAACAACGTCTACAGGAGGAAGGTTGTGTTGTAGACATCAGGGGAACCGACACATATTGTAGTGTTTCCATCGAGGATAACAAGATGGGGTTTTCGTCATATTGCTTGAGTTTATCCCGCTACATCAAGTCATCTTACTTAATGCGTTATCCTGTTCTTATGAACTTAGTACTCTAGATGCAGGCAGGAGTCAGTGGATGTGTGGAGTAATAGTAGTAGATGCAAGCAGGAGTCAGTCTACTTGATACAAACGTGATGCTTATGTTCATGATCATTGCCTTAGATATCGTCATAAGTTTGCACTTTTCAATCAATTGCTCAGCAGTAATTTGTTCACCCACCATAAGATTTTCTATCTTGAGAGAAGCCTCTAGTGAAACTTATGGCCCCGGGGTCTACTTTCCATCATATAAGTTTCCGATCTACAAATGTGTTGGTTGAATAGATGAATCTGAGATTGTGTGATGCATATCGTATAATCATACCCACGGATACTTGAGGTGACAATGGAGTACCTAGGTGACATTAGTGTTTTGGTTGATTTATGTCTTAAGGTGTTATTCTAGTACGAACTCTAGGGCTGTTTGTGACACTTATAGGAATAGCCCAACGGATTGATTGGAAAGAATAACTTTGAGGTGGTTTCGTACCCTACCATAATCTCTTCGTTCGTTCTCCGCTATTAATGACTTTGGAGTGACTCTTTGTTGCATGTTGAGGGATAGTTATGTGATCCAATTATGTTATTATTGTTGAGAGAACTTGCACTAGTGAAAGTATGAACCCTAGGCCTTGTTTCAACGCATTGCAATACCGTTTACGCTCACTTTTATCATTAGTTACCTTGCTGTTTTTATATTTTCAGATTACAAAAACCTTTATCTACCATCCATATACCACTTGTATCACCATCTCTTCGCTGAACTAGTGCACCTATACAATTTACCATTGTATTGGGTGTGTTGGGGACACAAGAGACTCTTTGTTATTTGGTTGCAGGGTTGCTTGAGAGAGACCATCTTCATCCTACGCCTCCTATGGATTGATAAACCTTAGGTCACCCACTTGAGGGAAATTTGCTACTGTCCTACAAACCTCTGCACTTGGAGGCCCAACAACGTCTACAAGAAGGTTGTGTAGTAGACATCAGGGGAACCGACACATATTGTATTGTTTCCATCGAGGATAACAAGATGGGGTTTTCGTCATATTGCTTGAGTTTATCCCGCTGCATCAAGTCATCTTACTTAATGCGTTATCCTGTTCTTATGAACTTAATACTCTAGATGTAGGCAGGAGTCGGTGGACGTGTGGAGTAATAGTAGTAGATGCAAGCAGGAGTCAGTCTAGTTGATACAAACGTGATGCTTCTGTTCATGATCATTGCCTTAGATATCGTCATAACTTTGCGCTTTTATATCAATTGCTCAACAGTAATTTGTTCACCCACCGTAAGATTTTCTATCTTGAGAGAAGCCTCTAGTGAAACTATGGCCCCGGGGTCTACTTTCCATCATATAAGTTGCCGATCTACAATTTTAGTTTCCTATCACTTCCTTTGCAATCTTTTACTTTCCGTTCCATAAATCAAAAATACCAAAAATATTACTTTACCGATTATCCATCTCTATCAGATCTCGCTTTGCAAATAACCATGAAGGATTGACAACCCCTTTATCGCATTGGGTGTAAGGTGCTATTTCTTTGTGCAGGTCAGTGACTTGTGCATTGTCTCCTACTGGATTGATACCTTGGTTCTCAAAACTGAGGGAAATACTTACTCTACTTTGCTGCATCACCCTTTCCACTTCAAGGGAAAAACCAACGCAAGCTCAAGAGGAAGTAGGAAGAATTTCTGGCACCGTTGCCGGGGACATCTACGCCAAGTCAAGACATACCAAGTACCCATCATAAACTCTCATCTCTGGCATTATATTATTTGCCATTCACCTCTCGTTTTCCTCTCCCCCACTTATAAAATGATTTGCCTTTTCTTCGCCCTCTTCCATTCGTCTTCTTCGCTTGCTTTTTGTGTGCTCATGTGTTGGATTGCTTGCTTTGTCACGATGTCTCAAGAGAATACCAAATTGTGTGACTTTTCCAATACCAACAACAATGATTTTATTAGTACCCCGATTGCTCCCGCTACTAATGCGGAATCTTGTGAAATTAATGCTGCTTTGCGGAGTCTTGTTATGAAAGATCAATTTTCCGGCCTTCCCAATGAAGATGCCGCATCCCATCTAAACAATTTCGTTGATTTGTGTGTTATGAAAAAGAAAAAAGATATGGATAATGATATTGTTAAATTGAAGCTATTTCCGTTGTCACTTCGAGATCGTGCTAAAACTAGGTTTTCATCTTTGCCTAAAAATAGCGAGTGTCATTTTTTAATGCGAGTGATTAGTTTTTAAAGAATGATTGGCATTCTTTCTTAATTGCTCATCTACTAATCGTTTGGCGTGTTTTCTTATCTTGTCAAAATCATATCCCCTGGCTGTAAATATCAAAGAATAATTTCATTTGTTGGGCTTGGACTGTACTGTCCGAGAGTCAGAGTATAAATACCATACGATTTCAAGAGCAATAGCAACGGGGCAACCATTAGTCCATACTCTACACCATATGGCTAGAAATTTTATATTATATATAACAAAGTTGTGACAAATTGGAAATGGAAAACAATAAAATGAATATGTTGCTATAGGTTATTATTATTACACATGCACGTGTATCTTGATCCTTGCTTGGACATAGGGTCCGAGGAAGTTACATTGCTTTGACTACTGATATTGTTTGTGTCAAAGTGTGCCACAATGGCATAAATATTGTCGTTGCATAATGGGAAACCACGTCATATTTATCGATGATATGTGGAAATAGGGATGAGCTACTTTATGAAGATATATAAGGATGTATGGGTTACGTTGGTGGAAAATGTTGTTATGAACACAAATGCAGTTGCATTTATCCTGCATTCGCGGTGAAGTGCGCTATTGTGGCATATATCTTCCTTTTTGCCACAGAAGCATGGTAGAATTATAAAGAGAGTATGTTTCTATAGACATTTCAAAAAGGAGATTTGTGTATACTCTCATTATACTGTAAGCACCATAGATTATTCAGATTAGAAGTTGTTGTCTCTACCACATATTTATATTTTCTATACATACTAATATCGCATAGAAAATCATGTATTTATATGAGATCTTTGTGGTGCATGATAAAGCAAGATTCCTTTTGTTATTGCAGCAATTTATAAGTATTTAAATATATACTAATAGCTAGTTTCTTCTGTGTTATAAGGACAAAATAAGACATGCATAGACATGCAAATACGTATTAGAAATCTGCTACTCCAAATGTATCATGTTAATCCATGTAAGCCACGAATCGCGTGCATATCAGGCAAAGCAGTTTTTTTTGTAAAAACAATACATAATACTAATCGATGGTATAGACGATTCAATACATATGCATCAAGACACCGCTACCTTGCACATAGTGATATAGGATGGAATTGAATCTGATCCGCTCCTTTCCAACTTAATCGAGTAATGTGTACTTCTCATAAATAGGCATGTATATAGTAATTGTTCTTTTGACCAAATGCTTGGTATATTAATGATCACATTATACATTTATGTAACATTTCTTACTTGCGAAATCTTTTACAAATTGGAATATGGGAATTTTATTAATACCTAGAAGAAATACTACTATTCAGAAAATATAATAACTGGTACTATACTTTTTCTTAATATTGGTACTATACTTAATTGGACCAAAAGTTACACATATTTTTGATTAGTTCATTTTTTTCTACAGATTTATCAGCGCCATTATTTCTCTATGGTTGACATGTATATGAACTACTGTCTGTATATATTGATCTGCATTTAGACAAATATCAGGGACAAACACACATACTGTTTAGCATGTGTAGTTGTAAAGGTAGAATACTGATTTGTAGTATTAAGCAAATACATTTATAAGATCTTACTACAATGTATATGGATTGAGAATCAGAGAAATAACCAAGTGTTGTGCAAGGATCATTCTGACTATCCAGTGGCAGAATAAAAATAGGATGCTAAGCGCGGGGAGAATACATATGTCCTATAAACCTGCAAATAAGAAGCATCCATTCACCATATATTAAAATTCCAAATTTGATAGTTCCTTTGCATGTTGGAAATAAGCTTTGCCCCTTGTGATATGGATTATCACGTAGAATGGAAAGAGGAGAAAAAAATTATGGCTTAGCAGAATCAATGAGGGAAAGCACTACATGTGAAGTATCAAAACGTTGTGATAGCACGAACCCCACCAGATTTGAACTCGTGCTCTTAGTATGACATGAAAAGAGGGGCTACTCTCCAATCGAAGTGAAAATAGTAGAACTTTGAACTTATATATATATACGCTTAAAAATTCTAAAAGCAAATGGTCAAAAACTCAGAATAGCTTGAGCGGGCACTACTTGCTAACTCAAGCACATGGCAACACAGTATTAAGTCAAGATTTTGCAACCGAGAGGGAAAGTCAAATAAATAAATAAATAAGGATTCTCATCAAACCTGTGAATCCAAGCTAGTATATAACTATTGTATTGCCCATTGTTTGCATAGGCGGTAAACAATTCTGTGTCGGTTTGCATTTCCAGATGTGGCTCTATATCCTCCCCTTCTATCGGAATGCCAAATATACCTTGCACGTCCTCTTTTGTTATAGGAATTGGCGTTTTACCGATGGTAATGGATTGCGTGTCCATATCTATGCTCTTGGCTAGTCTAACCAACATTATGCGCCGTAGAGTCACTTCATGCATCTGGGTCAGACCGGCAAGACTGGTTTCTGATATGATGTACTTTCTGTGGTCTTGTGACAACAGTTTCATGGTTTTTCCGAACCTTGTCTGTGAGCATACTAACTTCATATGACCATGCTTTTCGGCGAGTTCCTGTTACATGCCATTAAATATTACTGAGTACACATGAATTATGTGTACGAAACGATTGTACCCAAACAGTAAATTACTTACCGCATCGGTAATTTCGGAGATGGGCTTTTCTCCATTATTAAGGTTCGTATCTGAAACTGACATTGCTGCCTCGTATGCAATGATAAAATCAGGCTCAATTAATCTGAACAAAATTGGAAAATGTATAACAAAATTAGCAGAGAATTAATTTTAACAAAATTAACTGGGTCATTTAACATATGATCCACTTATGGGTTTAAGCACAGAACCTATTTGGGTGCAAAACCTATGAGGGTTCAACAACTAAAGCATCGGCGGACAACGATTATAAAGAGTTACAATCAGCTAAGACCTTACCTCGGAGATGGTGCCACCGAGTAGATGGCGGCGGTTAGTGCGTCGGAAACTATAAGTGCCGGTATAGCGCGGTCGACGGCGCAAAGGAAAAACAGCATGTTCACGCGAGGAGGAGGCGGCGAGAAGAACACTGACGTCCGAGCCCTTAGATCACGTTGGCGGTGGGCGGCGAGTGGTGGCCGCCGACTCCTGTATTCCGTGGGCGACCGGCGTCTCCGATCTGATCTTGCAGCGGTCGTGGGAGGTGCGGACGGCCCGGGTGGTTAGAATGCGGAGCTGTAATCGCGGGATTTAGGGAGGGGTGGGCCGCGTGAGTTATGTGAGATTTGGATAAATGATATAAAGAAATAAGAAAATCTTGTGAACTCGATGTGGGGTTTATGGGGTTTAGGGTTTAGGGGTTTAGGGTTATTAGGGTTTAGGGGTTTAGGGGTTTAGGGGTTTAGGGTTATCAGGGGTTAGAGTTATCAGGGTTTAGGGTTGAGTGTTTACATGCAAGCCCGGAAATGCGCGTGTCAGAGAACGTACTTGCATGTATATGTACTAATGATCCCAAACTTTCTTAATGGCATCCCATGACCACATAGAGAATGAATGCATAATGGTTTCCATGTTGGGCAAAATTTTGAATGTTTTTACGGTTTAGTGGGGGGGTGGGGTTAGGGTTATGAGGGTTTAGGGTTTAAGGGTTCTAGGGTTGACGGAACTATGTTTGTCTTACGGTGGACGTAGCACACACACCGGACATTGGTGGAGCGTTGTCTACAATGGACTCCCTCTGGTAGCATCGATCCGATCCGTTGAATGGCTCGGCCGACAAACTTCGTGCCAGATAGAGCATGCATCCATCCACTGGACCGGATCAATGTTGGGTTCGTTTCATACAGGTGAGGAAAGCAGCTAGTGCTTTCGGGGTGTTGACATGCTAGGCCAGAAATGTGCGTGTCAGATTTCGTACTTGCATGTATAATCCCAAACTTTTTTCATGGCATCCCATGACCCCATAGAGAATGCATGCATAATGGTTTCTATGTGGAGCAAAAATTTGAATGTTTTTACAGTTTAGTGGGGGGGGGGGGGGGTGGTTAGGGTTATCAGGGTTTATGTTTTAAGGGTTTTAGGGTTAACGGAACTATGTTTTTCTTACGGTGGACTTAGCACACACACCGGACATTGATGGAGCGTTGGTCTACAATGAATTCCCTCCGGTAGCATCGATCCGTTCCGTTGACTGGCTCGGACGACAAACTTCGTGCCACATAGAGTATGCATCCATCCACTAGACCGGATCGATGTTTGGTTGGTTTCATACAGGTGAGGAACCCAGCTAGTGCTTTTGGGGTGTTGACATGCTAGGCCGGAAATGTGCGTGTCAGAGATCGTACTTGCGTGTATAATCCCAAAAATCTTTCATGGCATCCCATGACCACATAGAGAATGCATGCATAATGGTTTCCATGTTGGGCAAAATTTTGAATGTTTTTACGGTTTAGTGGGGGGGGGTGGGGTTAGGGTTATCAGGGTTTAGGGTTTACGGGTTCTAGGGTTGACGAAGCACACACACCGGACATTGATGGAGCGTTGGTCTACAATGGAGTCCCTCCTGTAGCGTCGATCTGGTCCGTCGACTGGCTCGGTCGACATACTTCGTGCCACATAGAGCATGCATGCATCCACTGAACCGGATCAATGTTGGGTTGGTTTACATGTACATGTACACGGACCCGAAATGCGCGTGTCAGAGATCGTACTTGCGTGTACATGTACCATCCTTCCATCCACTGGCTGGGCCGACAACCTTCATGCCACATTGTTCACATTGTCCAATTAACACTTTGTATAGATTTTTTTCATAAAAAATGAACGAAATAATGCAACTAATCTGAACATAACGTTTGGCATATATCAAACCAAGTTGCCACTATTCCTCAAAAAAAAGAACCCAGTTAGCCACTAATTGCGCCAAACATATCTCGTAATTACGAACGAAAATGGGTTGACAATTATATCTGGAAATTCTTGGACTGAATTTAATGCTCTTCCTTTTTTAGAGAACAATAAGTTAGAATGGTGGGCGGCGGGTTGGCACGGGCACGGCCATGGCTCGGGCTTGTGTCATATGTGGTTCGACCCGCGGTCAGTGCACATGTTTTCGAAGCCCTGAAAAGATCGTGCTCGTTAAAAAAAACTTGCATCGACGCGCATTACTTCAAAATAACTAATTAACCCTACAATCACGGATATAGACCTTCCCATTCTACCGCATATCTACCCTATCCTATCCACCCCATCTACCTTGTTTCTCCTCACATAGCCATCGCCGGGATCGCGCCATCGCTTCTCAAGCGACCACGCCGACGCCGGATTAAAAAGGTCTCTTCCACGGCTTCTCTCATCTTCGATTGCAGTGCTGATTATTTTTTCCATTGATTCGACCAACAAGTAATTTCCGAAGAGATTAGAAAATCCAGCTTTTGCCATAGTTGAGTAGTTCTGTTGTGATTCGAGTACAGGATGTCATGCAAGAGCTTTTTGATTAATAGTTTGTACTAGTTGATCATACGAACTTATTATGAATATTTTTTCACGGTCGTATTGTTTCGAATTAGTTGGATGAGGGTGTGGATACAGTTTTCATACTATGGGTATATGTGTTGCTGTAGGGACCATGGTCTCAGAGGCGCATAACAACCGTGCGGAGTACGACAAGTCTTTGCATGAAGCGCGTCGGGAGATCGACTTGAAGGTGCAAAAGGATCGCGCTGAGGTAGATAAGAAACTGAAAAAAGAACGTTCATACGTGGACAGGATGATAAAGGAGGAGCGTGAGGAGTTTTCCCTTAAGATGGCGAAGATGCGTCTTGAGATTGAAGAAAAGTATAAGAGGGACTGTGAGCACATGGAAAAAAAGTTTGTCTTAGGCTACAAGGAAATGCATCAAACGTTGCAGAAGGACCGGAAGCTTGTGGACAGTATTATACAGACAGAGCGAGTCAGGATGGATGCCTATGTGTTGCAGGCACGTGCGGATATGGACAGTAAGCTGCTACAGGAGCGGTCAGACATGGATTATAAGGCCATGCTGGAGAAGGTCCGCTTGGAAGGACATATGTTAGAAGACCGTGCGATCTCACGGCCACCACGACAACATGTCATCAATTATTCTCCCCCTGTAAGTATCTCGCACCGATTCTATATATTAAGGACCTACGTATTCTATGATATAAACATCTTCAATTTGTGGCAACCTTATGTCGGCGATTGTATGTAGGCTAAGCATCATGACACGGCACAGTCGCCATTCACTCGACACATTGCGATAGAGTCACCCGTTCAATGCCACATCAGTCCACCCCAACAACATATCGTCAATTCTCCCCTTGTAAGTACCTCGCAACGATGCATACCCAAGATATGGTATGACCTTTCAAAACTTGTGTGTAAACCCACTATCAACGTTTCATACGCAGGATAAGAAACCTGTGATGGCAAAGTCCCCAGTCACACCACATGAAGGATACATTCCACATAATAAGGTGAGAAGGTTTGAGATGGCACAATCCCCAGTCACTCCACATAAAGGATACATTCCACAAAAACAGGTAACAACGCCGCAATGTTGCTATGCACATAAAAAATTATGTGTGCCCCTTTACTCATTGAATGTATTAACTCTGATGTGAGATACTAGGTGCTGGTCATGGAATTTTTTGTTAGTAGGGATGATGAGATGTCACATGTCCCGAGAGCATAGTTTGATGAACACCCGGCAGAAGTCAGAATTTTTGAACCCGCCAAAGTTGCCTACGATCTCATTATGAGTGAAATGAGAGATACTTTTGGTTGCAAACTGGGAGCAGAACTGTACTACTTCTTACCCGGGTCTGCGTGGAAGCTGCCAGAAGGAATGTTCTTGATTGCAGGACTAGATGATGTACAAAAAATGCTTTTTGATCTGAATGGCAGCAAGACATGTCACCTGTACATTGTGTACAATAGAACTATGGGTTGTTTTCCCGAGGATGACATTGATTCCGAGGTTCAAATTTTACATGTTACATGCATCTAGTTTATGGCTACGTCTTTTTTGAGTTCTTCCTAATACAATTCCTATGGTTTTCTACAGGAAGTGAGAATCCAAGAAATGGAGGGTCTTGCTAGAGAGTTGGCAGAGAAAGACCAAGAACAACTTAAGTTGTATGGTTACATTGATGTTAAAGAGAAAAAGATTGAAGCACGTGGGTCGTCGCCAAGCCCGACGCAATCTCCAACGACGCAACGCAAGAGGTCACTGGATTTTGGCAGTGCAAAAGACAATATGGAGTAGGCTCAATTGTTTTTCAACCAGTTAAAGCTTCAAACCAGGATTATTTAGTTGCAAACAAACATTTTATTTTCTGTTTCACACTATGTTCGCAATTATGGTACAATTTATTCATGAGACATTTCGTTGAACAACAATGCATGTGTTTTATGATCAATCATACAGTTGTTTCTGAGTTGTTTTTGAGATGGCATTGTGTCTAAAGAAGTTTCCATCTATAAAACTTGGCACACAGTCGCATCAGAATCACGTATCACGCGAGAGGCGTGCGTCGCACGGGAGAGCGTCGCACGCGAGCTTGTTTTCGGGTAGAAATCATAACATATTTCGGATAGATAAAGTTCACGTCCGCCACCCGCGCATGCAAACCCACGTCGCCGCCATTCCCATGCATGCATGCCTCAGGCGCAAACAACGAGACGGCCCATCCGAATGAGGCCCATCCGAAGTAGGCCATTAGAACCCTCCCCCCACTCCACCTATTCCCCTCGCACTGTGGCCTCCCTCCCTCCATCGCCAGATCCCCCACTCGTCCCTCTTTGTCCGCCGCCCCTGCACGCCGTCGGCGACTCCACCCCCGCCGCCCCCGCGCCCCCTCCTCAACCACCGCAGGACAACGCAGGTACCACAGTTTCTGTTGACGTCTCAATGGTATCCATGCAGATAATGCTAGGTAGATCGACTGAGTGTAGCAATTTTGTGCCACCATCTGAAACTTGTGATGCTTGCTACTGTATAATATAGGACTTTTCAAAGTTCTGTTATGATGGCACTATTGGACACATATAGTAGAGCTGCGTTTTTAGTTGTTATACTTTCATTTACCATCACTGCTTGGGAAAGGACGAATTGGATGCATTTAGGTCTGCAGTTGATAGTATATCATCATAATGTAGGTGCTGTGTTGTGTGATTCTTCATGCTGAGAACTTCGGCTTTTTCAGTTATAGTGAAAGGCTTATGTATAGAAAAACTACTAAATGATCACAAAAACTTCTAGACAACATTCTGTATGATCTGACCAAAACTTGAACTAAATGATCACCAAAAGTTGAAGGATTTTGCATCACATCACAACCATAAGTGTTTTGCAACAGCATCATAACAATCACATAACTACATAACAAAAGCAAACTTGTTCATCATTACAAAAGCAAACTTGTTCAACATAACAAAAGCTAACTTGTTCAGCAATACAAAAGCAAACTTGTTCAACATAACAAAAGCTAACTTGTTCAGCATTACAAAAGGAAACTTGTTCAACCACATAACTGCAAACTGAGACACATAATACCACAAACAACTCAATATCCTCAGTAGTAGGGGCCATCCCAATGATGCTCCGCCTCTTGCCAGTACTCCAAACCTTCTTTGACGATATCGATTTTCTTCCATGCCTCGTAGGTGACGTACACATCTTTTGCTGCGTACTCGATGAGGTTGTTTGGCAGTGGGCTGTCCCCCCATAGTTTGTGGTCCAATTCCTTGTTGATCTTCTTCTTCATTTCCTTGTACGATGGGTGGATGAGGCTGGCTGCAAACTCAGCCAAAGCCTGCCACTTCTTTCCATTCCTTGGAACTCTCCATTTGCGCTGCATGTCGACATACTTGTCGGGGTTGATCTCCAAACCAGACAATTTCAGCTTCTCCTTGTCACCTCCAATGGAGATGCCAACAAAGGTGTAGAGCTTCTTCTCCTGCAGGAGCGGGCGGAGTTCCTTAGGCCTGCATCAAATTAATCTGGTGCATCAAATTCATCTACTTCAAAAACTTTAGAAACTACTAATTAGACATAAAATTCAGAACTAGTATTGCATCTACTCCAGAACTTCAGAACTAGTATTGCATCTACTTCAGAACTTCAGAACTATTGCATCTACTTGAGAAACTTCAGAAACTTCAGAACTATTGCATCTACTTGAGAAACTTCAGAAACTACTAATTAGACAGAAACTTCAGAACTAGTATTGCATCTACTTCAGAACTATTGCATCTACTTCAGAAACTACAGAAACTACTAATTAGACAGAAACTTCAGAACTTCAGAACTAGTATTGCATCTACTTCAGAACTACAGAACTATTGCGTCTACTTCAGAAACTTCAGAAATTACTAAGTAGACAGAAACGTCAGAACTTCAGAAACTTCAGAACTAGATGTTTTTACCATTTGGTTGCCGCGGTGATGTGGTATACCAGGACGAGATCCTCCACGCATAACTGTAGAACTGCAGCCTTTTGCGGAGGTTCATCTTCCCTCGTATACTCGACATCAACGCCGATCGACCGAGGAAACATGCCGCCGAGCCTCCTCCTGATCTCGCGGATCCTCTTGTCGGCTTCGCCTGGATTGCTGGTGCATACGACATCCAGCTTCTCCTTCAGGTGGATATCAACCATGAGCTTCACGGTGTAGTCCTGCTTCTGCCCGGGGACCGGAACATCGTCGTCGACCACCAGCGGCTCCTTGCCAGACGCCTCACCTTGGTGATGCTTGCCAGATGGAGGGGAGTTGCTCCATGATGCCTCCGCCATTTTCTTGGCAGACGGAGGGGAGTTGCTCCATGATTCCTCTGCGATTGCCCTCCTGGCCAGCGATGGTGGAGGCAGAGGGGAGTTGCTTGATGGTGGAGGCAGAGGGGGGAAGATGGAGCGGCAATGGAATAAGGAGGGAGGCAGAGGGAGGCAGATTGAGCGGCAATGGAATAGGAGGGGAGTTCCCTGCGTCGTGGGGAGTTGCCAATGAAGGGGAGTCGTGGGGAGTTGCCAGTGGAAGGGAGGCGTGGGGAGTTGCCTCAAAAACTCAAACGTCCTGCCCTTTGGCCCTTGAAAAATCTGGAGGGGAGACGTGGGCCCTTTGGTTTGTCCTGTTTCTGAAACAAAACAAAAAAAATAACAGCCATATTTTCCTCTCACTGCAACCATATTAAGAGATAAAAAATGGCACCAAAAAGTCACTGCAGCCATCCTAAATGGCACGAAAACAGCACCAAAACAACATCAGCCAAAACAACAAAAAATGCATCCATCGATCGTTCTTTATTTCTTGTAACATTCCGTGTTTTGTGCAGTGAGATAGACACAACACTACAAATGCAGGCTGACAACGCCCGCGATTTCATGACCATCAGGACAGACGGCGGCTTCATCCACGCTCCGGTCCCATGAGTCGAGTCGAAAGTAGTGATGCTATGTGTAGTTCTGAAACATTGATTGGCTCATGTTGTAATTAAACTTTAATGAATTGTATGTCTCTTTGGTTTGGACAGTCGTTAAACTTAGATGTAATCGATGCTATTTATTACTAGGACCATGAATTGTGCTATTAATGTCTTGCTTTTCTCTTCCGATCCTTTTGTTGCATACTTATTTATTGCTTATGTACTGTCTGTTGTTTGGCTTGTGCATCGAGATGCCATCGTATGTCGTGTACAATGGTAAGGTTCTCGGAGTCTACGATGACTGGGAGGAGTGTCGGAGACAGGTTCACCGTTTCAGCGGTAACAGTTACAAAGGGTACACCACTAGGGCGGAGGCGGAATCTAGATACGCCCGCTATCTAGCGGGAGAGAGGAGGGAGCGTTGGAGGAACTGGATGAAGACCAGTTTCATCGCGATGATGCTCATCGTGATGACCGCAACTCTCTTCTATGTGATGGTAGTTTAGATGATCGATATCGACTTGTAATGTGAAGACAAACTCGCTACTCGCGGTCTCGAGACTTGTAATGTTCTATCTTTGTTCGGTCTTGTGAATTCGGAGACTAATATGATGAATTGTATTCGGAGAGCTATCTTCTATTGTATTGGATGAATGTGCTGTTGCTGTGTGGTGTTGTCTATATTCTCTCCAATAATATATTTTGTAACCTGTGAAAATATCAGAAATGTGCATTTTTTCGACCACCTCCAAATCACCTCAGTTTTGGAACACATGATCTCTTCCACAAACAAAACTAGGTTTCCAAGTTTTTGTATTTTTTTAGTTTTTTTTGAATTTATAATGCCCTCTAGACTGACTGCTGAAAACATCGGTCTATGCCTCAAGGGGGCATTGTAAAATATTTTTTTTTAAATTTTCTTGCATACACATGTTTTGCACATGTGGGTCACCATGTACAAGAAAATTTGGGTGATTTGGAGGTGGTGGAAAAATTCACATTTTTTCAAAAACTGGCTTAAGTTAGACCAAATGGTCCCTCCGGGAATGCGGGCATTTTTTCGACCACCTCCAAATCACCTCAGTTTTGGCACACATGATCTCTTCCACAAACAAAACTAGGTTTCCAAGTTTTTGTATTTTTTTTAAAAAAATTGAATTTATAATGCCCTCTAGACTGACTACTGAAAACATCGGTCTATGCCTCAAGGGGGCATTGTAAAATATTTTTTTTTAAATTTTCTTGCATACACATGTTTTGCACATGTGGGTCACCATGTACAAGAAAATTTGGGTGATTTGGAGGTGGTGGAAAAATTCACATTTTTTCAAAAACTGGCTTAAGTGACCAAATGGTCCCTCCGGGAATGCGGGCATTTTTTCGACCACCTCCAAATCACCTCAGTTTTGGCACACATGATCTCTTCCACAAACAAAACTAGGTTTCCAAGTTTTTGTATTTTTTTAAATTTTTTTGAATTTATAATGCCCTCTAGACTGACTACTGAAAACATCGGTCTATGCCTCAAGGGGGCATTGTAAAATAATTTTTTTCAAAATTTTCTTGCATACACATGTTTTGCACATGTGGGTCACCATGTACAAGAAAATTTTGGTGATTTGGAGGTGGTGGAAAAATTCACGTTTTTTCAAAAACTGGCTTAAGTTAAAGACCAAATGGTCCCTCCAGGAATGCGGGCATTTTTTCGACCACCTCCAAGTCACCTCAGTTTTGGCACACATGATCTCTTCCATAAACAAATCTAGGTTTCCAAGTTTTTGTATTTTTTTAAATTTATAATGCCCTCTAGACTGACTGCTGAAAACATCGGTCTATGCCTCAAGGGGACCTGCATGCAAGAGTTGGGGACCTGCATGCAAGACTCGGGGACCTGCATGCAAGACTCGGGGACCTGCATGCAAGAGTCGGGGACCTGCATGTGAATAGTGATTCATCAAGGCCTTGACAGCTACTGGCACAGCGGCTGCCGCCCGATTTGCATGCAGCGAAGATGAACGTGCATGGAGGTTTTTCAAAGATTTCCAAGCACACCCAGTGGGCCCCGCTTATTTAAAAAATACGTCAGTCATTATTGTTCTGTAAATGAAGAATATGCATGATGATTATGAATATGCATGATGATTATGAATATGGATGATGATTATGAATATGCATGACAACTATAGTAAGGGTGAAGAATCATAGTGCCCAATTTGTCGAAATACATCATCATTCTTAAAGTTGGACATCAAATGATACACACAGAAAATGGAAACCAAAGATGTCGAACTAATACAGTAACATGCCAGTTCAACCGCACTTCACTAAATTACTGTCACGATAAAATAGAATGTAAAGACCACGTCACACAAACATGAATGACACACGACTTTCTCTGGCTCATCGTCGGTTCATGCTGTATGTAGATATCACAGTTCAGCCTCGATATCCTACACAGAAGAATAGAATAAATCACATGGACATCAATTATGAGTAAAACACATGCAAAAAAAATATGAACATATTTCGTACCTCTAGCAATTTAGCGCATTTACGTCGATTGTGACCTGGTTTCTTGCAATAGCCACAGATATTCTGTGATCTTGACTTCTTTGTCTTTGCCTGCAGCCTTTTCTTCGGTGCACCTCGTCCTGGCACATGCACGGGATCTAGAACCTTATCAACTTTCTGCGAGTGCGGCATCAACGGGCCAAACCTAATGCTGTTATGCTGAGCATTAGTTGACTCCTTATTGTCAGCTTGTTCAAAACTTGATTGCTTGCCATGATGTTGTGCTTGCAAAAGCATCTTTAGACGGTGATAGTCCTCATCAGAGTGGCATGCCTGGAAACTTGCGGCGTGACTACAATTCTGCAACTCGCGGTACCTCTGCAGGCTTAGCGAATAGTCATACATCTGGTTTTTCTGATAGGTGCGTATGCACATTTTGCATTCATAGTCCACCTAGTGGGAACGCAACAACCGGGCAGAATTGTTTGTTTTAAAATCCCCAATATGTAAAAAATGTGGGAACATGGTGTGCCTGCGCATTCCAGCTTACGGTAAGAACAACTCACCCTGTGCAAAAGACCTCCTTGCTCTTCAATGCGCACTCCAAACTTTATATCCATTCTTTCCTCCTTGGACACAACATAAGTGGAATCTTCTGATCCATCTAGTATCTCTCTAATCTGACATTTGCTGACAGCATCTATGCTCCATAAGACCATCTTAAAGACACTAGGTGTGAAAACTGTTGTGGCGTGTTTCTCAAGCGGCGAAGCATTTTCCTCTGTAAATGGAACGGACTGCAAGGCTTCGACGTCATGGAGAGCTTCGTTAATCCGTCGTGACGCAAGGCAACGCTCATAGTGCTCTAGCATTTCAAACAACGACATCTTACCCTCAAGATGCGTATGTAGCATAGAGTTCAAGCTCTCACTCCTCTGATTGCTGCTCAGTCCTAGGAAACAACGCCCCTCAAGATATGGAGCACACCACAACTTTCTCATCTGATACATCTGATGCAGCCAAGACTCCTCACTGGTTACTTTATTCCGTTGTAAGAATTGTATCCATTTTATCTCATGCTCTTCAATGGAAGAAGTATCATAAATGAAAGATCTGAATTCCTCCTTTACGTCGTCATCATGCAGATGGCGTACAATGTTCTGCTGAATGTGCCATATACATAGTCTATGATTTGAGTCTGGCCAAACCACCCTTATTGCTCTCTGCATTGCAAGGTCCCCATCTGTGATCACAGATATCGGATGCTTCTGTGCCATGCAATCAGAAAAGGTCCGCAACATCCACTCGTATGCCTGGCTTGTTTCATGAGAAATTAATTATACCACAGCCAAATATAACAATGTTGCGGTGGTGATTCAACCCGACAAAAGGCACGAATGGCAGATTGTATTTGTTGGTTCTGTATCGCTATCGAAAACAATGACGTCTCCGAAAGCCTCGTAGTCAAGTCACGATTGACTGTCAGCCCAGAACAGTCCCTTCAAATGGCCATGCTCGTCTACCAAGTACTTGAAGAAAAAATCCACATCTCGCTCTCGCCTCGCCATCATGTGCATGATCACCGTTTTAGCATCACCGGCACTGATTGTCTCTTGCTTATTAGCATGGCAGAAATTATAAACGTCCCTCTTTATGCATCCAACCTTATCAAATCCACCGTATTGGAAGCACAAAATATCCATAATACGGTATTTGCGGATCCCACATTTTTCCATGTCCGCAATGTCCGCTTTCTGCTCATCGCTAATTCGTCTGTGCGAACGCAACAGACAAGAAAGATCCCGTGGGGCTAGAGGATGGCTGTGCTCATCGATGAAATCCTTGACAAACCACCGACCGGTTTCCTCCTGTCTCGTAATGACCAATTTAGCATTACACCCAACACGAGTTAAACTTCGTGGCCTCCTCTTTCTATCTTCCATCTTTCTTTTCATGTGCTTATCTTCGCGAAACCCTTGACGACTACACACAATTTTCTTTAAAATTATGTATTTGTTGGATCCATCCCACTCAACGTAGCTTTTCCTCACACTAAAACCTTTTTCAAGAGCATATTTGTTGTAGAATTCATAGCCTTCAGCCTCACTATCAAACATCTTGCTGACAACATTTACATACTCGAACATACTCTCATCACTTGCATACGCCATGTCTTCCTGCATATGACATGTGAGGGAAACCAATCATCAACATCTTTCTGTTTATCAATGTTGCAGGTGTAAAATAGCTCATAGGCAAAGACAAGTGCATGGAAAAGACTTTGCTGGTTTGACATGTGAGGGAAACCAATCATCAACGTCCAACAAGTACTATCCTAGCATGGATGATGACTCTAATAAACTGGATTCATACCTGGTACGCGCGAAGAGATGGGATCGCCTGCCGCCGTCGCCGCCTATTCAGCCGGCGCAGATCCGGCCTTCTTCTTCTTTGGTGACAGCGTGGGGGGCTGGGGTTGGTTGGGTGGAGGACGAGGACGATGAATTTATTCCTCTCACCAGGCAGGTCGAGGACGGAGAAGGTCAGGAGCGGCGACGAATAGATCGGAGGAGGTTTCTGATCTGGATCGAGTATACATGGATCTGGTCTTCGGGTGATCGGTTCAAGAAAAGATTTTTGCCCCTGGACCATTATGCCCTTATCGCTTAAATTTAATCAAGTTTAATTCCCCGCAAGATCGGACGGCTAATAATAATCAGACGTCATCAGACATGTAAGTACTGCTAAGTACTCCGAGTACTAACCTAATCACCGTAAAACTGCTCCCAAATAGGATGACCGCTTTAGAGAAAGCAATAAGGGAATTCATGGACAATCAAACTGAGAATGTAATTGTATTTGTACCGATGATGGGAACGAGTTCACAGATTCTCTGACTTAGCCGAGACTATGGCAGAGGGATGTCAAAAACATATAACTGTTCATGCACCATCCGACGGCAGCAAGCAAAGCCCATGGACACACAGCATTATCGACCTAGAAGGGTGATGCTGCCCAGTCCAACGCATAGGCGAAGCAGGAAAAACGGTGCAAGGCAGCCGAAGTATGAATGAAGGAACCGATCACCAAGCTGCCGAAGGATGAGCTGCTCTGCTCTTGTGAGAGATGTTAAATTTTGTAGTGTTCATTTTACCATTCTGTAATGTGCACTTATGTTGCTGCTCAATTCAGTTCCCTTCTCCCACTTGCATTTCACAGTCATGTCCAGTTCAGTGAGCAAAGTCTCTAAAATTCAGCTCATTCAATTATAGCATTCATTCACAACAACCACACTGAATGATCTCAACCCCTTCTGCCACTGAGTGATCTCAACCCCTTTTGCCATACTCAATTCTGTTATCAATTTTACAACATCAAGTGATATGCTCACAAATTGACAATGTCAATGACCTGCTCTTAATTTACAACATCATTGATATGCTCAAAAAATGATAATGTCAATGATCTGCTCTCAAAGTACTCCCTCTGTCCCATAATATAAGAGCGTTTTTGACACTACACTAGTGTCAAAAACACTCTTATATTATGGGACAGAGGGAGTAGTTTATAGTCTGAAACTCTCTTGTTGTTTTGGGTAAATCAGTTTACAATCTGAAACTCAACTGTTGTTTGCTTGTAAATCAGTTAATAATGTGCTCTCAATTTCCAGGCTAGCTTCGCCGGCGCCTGCTCGACGGAGTGGTGCATCCATGGCAGCCACGGCCGTCCTCCTCTTGCGATGGTGCGGGGTCAGCGATATGGTGCTTGCTTAGTGCCTCCAGCAACAGCGGCGCGACCTCGCGGCGTGATACAACCATGACTTGTAGCCAAGGCAGCGGCAGTCGTCCTCCCGGGGCGATCGCGAGCAATGGCGACGGTGAGCGATGGGTTGTTTATGGGCTGCACAGCATTGTTGTTATTCTTATTTGTTTTCACCTTGCAGCTGTCGAATGACGCATGTGATTTGGATTAGACGTCCGTCTAGCGTAAATGTTTCAATCAGAAGATTTTGTTGAGTTTGGCCCCGATGGTGAGTTGAGAACCATTGGGTGAAGATGTGTGTGACACGTCATCATTTACAAGGAGGGCTAAATGTATGGTAAGTAGGCAATCAGGTGGCGGCACGTCTGCGATCTCCATTTTCTGGTACGTGTACAGACTTGTTAGTTATGTTGTGTCCAGGAGAAGAAACTAATCACATACTAACATGTTTAGGAAGAGCTGATGTACGTACATGTTTGAAATGCTGGGCTATGAATTCATGGAGAGGATTATGCACAATAGTTTTTCTAGATTTGTGAGATGTGGACGTGTGATTATGGACAAGTTCAGCTCGCTGGTGTGGGCGTGATTGGATGCAACAGTGTGGTGATGCTGCAGCTCAATTACGTCTTTAGCTGAACTTTTGTTGCTTGTGAACGATCTGAATTTCTAAAAACATACAACTCTTGAATAAGATTACTTGTTGCTGCAAGAGTTTAATGCGTTCTGCATAGGCAGGAGATTTGTTTAGCTCCATCCCCATGTCTTATGGACATGTTTAGCTCCATCCCCATGTCTGCTGATTTGTGAAGGAGATTTGTTTCAATTCTAATTTTAAAATACATAGGCAGGAGCCGACGGACATGACTGCAAGTAGTCAGTCCGTTAGTACAGAATCTGGATAGAGAAGGCTCATATCGTCATGCACATCCGAGCCGGTCAACACGGCGTGGACGGCGTCACATTTATTATCTGACAGAAGTGGGCAGGGGAACAGAAAACTGGTGGAATACAAAAATAATACTCGATGCTATACAGCCCAGGTCGGGAATCTCGAAGTGAGTTCATGATGGAGATAGCGAGAGTATCTGAGCTCGTGCTCAGAACATCACTTTCCTGAGGAAAGGGGGAACCAGGATCGATTCCTGGTCTCAAAGGTGACAGCGGGTGCTGCTACCAGTCCGATCAAGTTCCGTTCGTGATAAGTTGTAGGTGCGCGTCGTACTTGAGCCGATTCAAGCCGGTTTTCTTTGAGTTTTTTTCCTTCTTCATTTTTTTCATTCTTTTTTGCACTCGTTTCTTCATTTTTTTTCATTTTTTTCTTTTGTTTATTTTCTTTGTTCTTTTGGTTATTATTGTGCATTTTTTGTATACGTCAACAATATTTTTTTAATACACGTCTAACATTTTTCAAATACAAATCAACAATTTTTGCAATACATGGCCTACATTTTTCTATACACATTTTTTAAATGCTTGATTATCATTTTTCAAATACAATATTAACAATTTTAATACATGGTTAACATTTTTTTTCCATTTTTACAAAAAAATATATTAAATGCTTGATTAACATTTTCTTAATAGATGGTCAACCTTTTTTTCATACACATTTAACATTTTTTCCAAACGCTTGATTAACTTTTTCAGACCCTTGTTCGACATTTCTTTCAAATGCTGGATTACATTTCTATATACTTAATCAAATATTTCTATCATTTTTAATACATGGTCAACATTATTAACATACACATTTAACAATTTCCCAATTCTTGATTAATATTTTTTAAATACTCGTTTAACATTTCCCAATTTTAGCTAGTTATGGTGCAAACTAAGTGTTGTGCCTCGTCTTAATCTATCTATATATCCTATCTTCTATTCGGCGACGTGGTTGCGCCCGTGGCGGATGTGGTCGCCGCCATGACTTGGTCGATCTCCCTCTTCTGTATTCGAGAAAAAAAGATCTCCGTCTTCTCTTTAGATGAGATGGGGAGGAGATGGTGAGAGATGAGGTCAACGGCATTGGGGAGAGGATAAGGGTAGACGCCAGTGGTGAGGCGGCGTGAGGAAGACGAGGTGGTTGGCGGCTAGGACGCATGAGGGGAGGGGAAGGGTGGGGAGTGGTGCGTGGAGGGAAGTGGGTGTGCGGCGTGCCCAATTCACGAGAGAGGAGAGAGGTCGGCAAGGGAGCGACCCATGGGAGTTTTTTTTCTTCTGAGTGAGCCTAGTTGGGCTATCTGCTGCGTCCAAGGCCCAATGCACCACATGTCTTCAAATTGGCCACCAGTAGCAGCCCTTAGAACAGACATGGCCATTTTGCAAATTTAAAGACATAAGTTTTTTGCACGCATGAAAAACATAACACGTATCTTTTCACACATAATGAACTATAGGTACTACCCAAAAAAACATAATGAACTATAGGTTGTCACAAGAACTCATGCCATCCCACAACCTCCCTCTGACCCTGCCAACATTGTTGCAACTGCACTCGCAAGTGTTATCGTAGATGATCATTTGCATGATTTCCCGTAAAACAAAATAAGATCTACAAACGAATAGAAGCTACACATACCTTGGCATGCACACACATTGCAAGCCATACTAAGCAGATAAGTGTTAAAAACTTGTACTCCCTCATCTCAGTTTACAAGTCTTCCACGTGTATCTAGGTCGTCAATTTAATTATATAAAATAAATTGTTTGACATAAATTATATCATTAGAAAATAGAAATATATATTTTGTAATGTATGCCTCTTATTAAGTTGGTCAAATTAACAATCTAGGTACACATGCAAGACTTTTAAACTAAGATGGAGGGAGTACAACATATACAACACTTACGACAAGTAAAAGCAATTTGATGAGTCATGGTCTATCAAAGCAAGCTACATTACTAATCTAATCTATGTTAACATGTCACACATGATTACAATCTTTTTTGTGTGCAAGTCAAGCCTATCTAGTCTACATGTAACAACTTGTAGAACATTACAAAATTGATGTTTGCTAATAACTTTTAGAACACTACAACACTTGACATGTAAAAAGAGTTTGATGAGTCATGACCTACTAAAGCAAGTTACATTACTAGTCTCATCTATCTTAACAGGTCACACAAGATTAAAAACTAAGTTCTGTGCAAGCAATGCTTATCTATTTTACACATAACAACTTGCATAACATTACAAACTTAGTTTTAGAAAATTAGGCAACCTAGATTAGTGTTTAGTTGTAAAGTGAATAAGATGAGTCATGTGTGTTATCACACCTTTTTATGGTGGAATGATAGTGCCACCAAACACAACATACCAAAATATGATTTTGGGAAGCATCCAAGCACTTTCCAGACAAGCAAATGCCAATTGTGAAAGAGATAATGCCATGGCAGCTATAAATAGGCCTGTTGCATGATGATCATCCTTCCTCATTCATCATTCTCATAAGTAGAGTGCATCATTCAAGCCAAGCAAGCACTGGTCAATACAAATCCATCATGAAGACATTTCTCATCATTTCCCTCCTTGCTATCGTGGCGACCACCGCCACAACTGCAGTTAGAGTTCCAGTGCCACAATTGCAGCCGCAAAATCCATCTCTGCAACAACCACAAGAGCAAGTTCCATTGGTGCAACAACAACAATTTCCAGGGCAGCAACAAACATTTCCACCACAACAACCATATCCGCAGCCGCAACCATTTCCAGGACAACAACCATATCCGCAGCCGCAACTATTTCCACAGCCGCAACCTTTTCCGCCACAACTTCCATATCCGCAGCCGCAACCATTTCCCCCACAACAACCATATCCACAACCGCAAACACATCATCTGCAACCACAACAACCAATTTCGCAGCAACAAGTACAACAACAACAACAACAACAACAACAACAACAACAACAACAACAACAACAACAACAACAACAACAACAACTACTACTACAACAACAAATCCTTCAACAAATTCTGCAACAACAACAACTGATTCCATGCAGGGATGTCATCGTCTTGCAACAACACAACATAGCGCATGAAAGCTCACAAGTATTGCAGCAAAGTAGTTACCAAGTGTTGCAACAATTATGTTGTCAGCAGCTGCGGCTGATCCCCGAGCAGTCGCGGTGCCAAGCCATCCACAATGTCGTTCATGCTATTATTCTACATCAACAACAACAACAACAACAACAACAACAACAACAAGGACAACATCAACCGTCGAGCCAGGTCTCCTACCAGCAGCCTCAGCAACAATATCCATCAGGCCAGGGCTCCTTCCAGCCATCTCAGCAAAATCCACAGGCCCAGGGCTTTGTCCAACCTCAACATCTGCCCCAACTCGAGGAAATAAGTAACCTAGCGCTGCAGACGCTACCAGCAATGTGCAATGTCTACATCCCTCCATATTGCTCGACCACCATTGCGCCATTTGGCATCTTCGGTACTAACTGAGAAGAGAAGAACTCTAGTACTAGATATATGAAACACCGTGTTCTTAGTCCATGGTTTGGTCGTTGTACCGTTGAAAATATAAGGTGACATGCACTATCATGTAAGAACCCGAACTATACTAGTTCAAACATGGGAATAAAAGACAAACACATGTCTTGTCTGCATATGATTGTTTATTTGAGTTCCATTCCTATGCCCATTCACAAGTTCACCCGTAATTATATATATTACACATTAAGTAGATATTTATGTTGCATTAATATGAAGATAACAAAATGAGTCTGAAACTTGAATTAAATTGAAGTATTTTCTTGGACTTTCAAATTGTGTATTATTAAAGTAGTAAGGATTATCCACATCCTTGGCTTGCCCTTCATCAATTATTCCCAGAGAAGCTTTCAGTTCATAAATCAATTACATTGATTTTTGTGAATGGTACATCTCCTCATCACGAGTATCATTACGGCTACTCCAAATCGCTCACATAACCGAAGCATTAATAGCGCCCTTCTTGCATCCGGAAATATGGATCGAAGATATCACTTGACCATGTTTCCAGGTGCAACCTTGGGATTTTTATGTCAAAATATTCTCAAGCAAAATCCAAGAATAAACTTGCATGCTCACGTGTGATGAGGGCAGATGAAGTAACATTTCCTCCCCATGGCCACACATAGGGCACACACATAACCCCATCACATGCCTTTTTAGTTATGCATATGAAAGGTAGGATGTTTTTAATTACTCTCTACCAAAATACTCTTAACTTGGCTTGTACCCTAATATTTCGTTGCCTTTTCAATTGTTCTTCCCCATTAGACAAAGTAGACAGTCCATCTACCACACCGTACCTTGTGTCCATCATTGCTCTGTACAACAATTGAACAGAACAAATGTCATTTCTTTACGATACCCACGACCAAATGTCCTTTGCTGGATTGTTTGGTCGTGGCATATTAAGGATGGCCACCTCATCTCATGGGGTAAACACCTAATGAATGAAAGGATTGTTCTAGTCGCCCGTGTTTTTCATCGATAAGATCATCTACAAGTTGGACCGAAGTTTCTCACATGCATCATAGTGGTTTCATTAGCGGCGTGCCCTGCACCCATTTATCACGTCGTATCTCTGTAGTATGTGCATTCCCAATTTGTCACAGCATACCCTCCTTCAAACCTTCTTTCCCTTTCAGATTAGCACGCCAAGTTAGCTATGCACTATGCGGGAACCAGCATTTGAAAAAAAAGAATCTCATTTCATGGTATCTTCCATGAAGGACCCTCGTACATTAGCTATCTAGGTAGAAATAGCCATGTATGTTTGGCAAACTTTGCATAAGTGAATAGATCAAGGTCGTGGAACCCCAAGCCTCCAATTACACACGGCCTCTCTACCAATAAGATCTCCAAAGACATCAAGGATACAGACAGCCAAAAAAGAAAATAAAAAGAAAAAAATAAAAAATACCCTGCCATGGTGATCAATCACAAGCATCAGCAGCACTCTAACCACCACCAAAGACAATGCCCAGATTACAAAAAAAAATTATCCAAAAACAATGCCCCCAAGAAGGAAACAATACACAAGCGTTGTCGTTGCCCGATCGAAGATCGTGGGTTTTCACCCTGGAAAATTTTTGAGTTCACCCAAAAACAATGCCTTCAACAAGGCCATTGCCAAGTACAACAAATATGGTCGAGACCTTGGGTTTTCACCCTAGGAATTGAGACTCGATGCTCGAGGAGTACCAGCAAAAATGCAGTCCACTAGTGTTGCCGCCCCCACTTGGCAAGGCCACTGTTGCAAGTCACCAAACACCTGGCATATAGTTGTCATCGCATCCAATACACCCTTCGGCCGAAGCTTCAAGACCTTGATCCGTCTCCAGCGTATCTATAATTTTTGATTGTTCCATGCTATTATATTATCTGTTTTGGATGTTTTATATGATTATTATGGTATTTTATATGATTTTTGGGACTAACCTATTAAACTAGAGCCCAGTGTCAGTTCCTGTTTTTTCCTTGTTTTAGAGTTTCGTAGAAAAGGAGTACCAAACGGAGTCCAAACGGAATTAAACTTTTGCGATGATTTTTCTTAGACCAGAAGACATCTAGAGGACTTGGAGTGCATGTTAGGAAAGCCACGAGGCTGCCACAACGACAGAGGTGCGCCCCCACCCTTGTGGGCCCCTCGTGACTCTACCGACATATTTCTTCCGCCTATATATTCTCAAATATTCCAAAACATACTAGGAGAGCCACAAAAACACTTTTCCACCGCCGCAACCTTCTGTACCCGTGAGATCCAATGTAGGGGCCTTTCCCGGCATCCTGTCGGCGGGGGATTCGATCACTTAGGGCTTCTACATCAACACCATTGCCTCTCCGATGAAGCGTGAGTAGTTTACCACAGACCTATGGGTCCATAGCTAGTATCTAGATGGCTTCTTCTCTCTCTTTGATTCTCAATACCATGTTCTCCTCGATGTTCTTGGAGATCTATTCGATGTAATACTCTTTTTGCGGTGTGTTTGCCAAGATCCAATGAATTGTGGATTTATGATCAGGTTATCTATGAGTATTATTTGAATCTCCTATGAATTCTTATATGCATGATTTGATATCTTTGCAAGTCTCTTCGAACTATCGATTTGGTTTGGCCAACTAGATTGGTTTTTCTTGCAATGGGAGAAGTGCTTAACTTTGGGTTCAATCTTGCGGTGCTCGATCCCAGTGACAGAAGGGGATGATACGTCCCCAACGTATCTATAATTTTTGATTGTTCCATGCTATTATATTATCAACCTTGGATGTTTTATATGCATTTATATGCTATTTTATATGATTTTTGGGACTAACCTATTAACCCAGAGCCCAGTGCTAGTGCCAGTTTCTGTTTTTTCCTTGTTTTAGGGTTTCGAAGAAAAGGAATATCAAATGGAGTCCAAACGGAATGAAACCTTCAGAAAATTTATTTTTGGAAAGAAAGTAATACGGGAGACTTGGAGTGCACGTCCGGGGATCAACGAGGAAGCCACGAGGCAGGGGGCGCGCCCACCCCTCTTGGGCGCGCCCTCCACCCTCGTGGGCCCCTCGTGGCTCCCCAAATGTATTTCTTCCGCCTATATATATCCATATACCCCAAAACGACCGGGGAGCACAATAGATCGGGAGTTTCTCCGCCAGAAGCCTCCGTAGCCACCGAAAGCTAATCTAGACCCGTTCCGGCACCCTGCCGGAGGGGGAATCCCTCTCCGGTGGCCATCTTCATCATCCCGGTGCTCTCGATGACGAGGAGGGAGTAGTTCTCCCTCGGGGCTAAGGGTATGTACCAGTAGCTATGTGTTTGATCTCTCTCTCTCTCTCTCTCTCTCTCTCTCGTGTTCTTGAGGTGATACGATCTTGATGTATCGCGAGCTTTGCTATTAGAGTTGGATCTTATGTTGCTTCTCCCCCTCTACTCTCTTGTAATGGATTGAGTTTCCCCTTCGAAGTTATCTTATCGGATTGAGTCTTTAAAAATTTGAGAACACTTGATGTATGTCTTGCCGCGTGTATCTGTGGTGACAATGGGATATCACGTGATTCACTTGATGTATGTTTTCGTGATCAACTTGCGGGTTCCGCCCATGAACCTATGCATAGGGGTTGGCACACGTTTTCGTCGTGATTCTTTGGTAGAAACTTTGGTGCACTCTTTGAGGTTCTATGTGTTGGTTGAATAGATGAACTTGAGATTGTGTGATCCATATCATATAATCATACCCACGGATACTTCAGGTGACAATGGAGTATCTAGGTGACATTAGGGTTTTGGTTGATTTGTGTCTTAAGGTGTTATTCTAGTACGAACTCTAGGGCTGTTTGTGACACTTATAGGAATAGCCCAACGGATTGATTGGAAAGAATAACTTTGAGGTGGTTTCGTACCCTACCATAATCTCTTCGTTCGTTCTCTGCTATTAGTGACTTTGGAGTGACTCTTTGTTGCATGTTGAGGGATAATTATGTGATCCAAATATGTTATTATTGTCGAGAGAACTTGCACTAGTGAAAGTATGAACCCTAGGCCTTGTTTCGACGCATTGCAATACCGTTTACGCTCACTTTTATCATTAGTTACCTTGCTGTTTTTATATTTTCAAATTACAAAAACCTTTATCTACCATCCATATACCACTTGTATCACCATCTCTTCACCTATACAATTTACCATTGTATTGGGTGTGTTGGGGACACAAGAGACTCTTTGTTATTTGGTTGCAGGGTTGCTTGAGAGAGACCATCTTCATCCTACGCCTCCTACGGATTGATAAACCTTAGGTCATCCACTTGAGGGAAATTTGCTACTGTCCTACAAACCTCTGTACTTGGAGGCCCAACAACGTCTACAAGAAGAAGGTTGTGTAGTAGACATCAAGCTCTTTTCTGGCGCAGTTGCCGGGAAGGTGAGTGCTTGAAGTTATATCTTTAGATCTTGCAATCGAATCTTTTTGTTTCTTGTTTTAGCACTAGTTTAGTTTATAAAAGAAAACTACAAAAAAACGGAATTGAGTTTACCTCACACGCTTCATCTTTTTAATATCTTTCGTGAGTATGATGGAAAGAAAAATTGTGCCAAAGTGTTAGAAGAAGAATGCATTAAACTGTTTGGCATTAAATATTTGAATGATGAGCATTATTGCAATGTTGTTAGTATGAATTCCTTGAATATCCATAGTACTAATGATGATTGCACTAGTTATGATGAAAATGTCTCATGTAAACATGTCAATTTTTGTGGAGTGCATTGGGTTTGCAAGTACACACCAATTAGGGAAGATAGATTTTGCAAGAGGCATAAGTACTTAGAAACTAAATTGTTGCAAGAAAGGCTAGATGAATGTGCTGAAAATTTAAATTTTCTTGGCCATACTTGTGAGCTTTGCAATGAACATGGTTATTTAACCATCCGATGCAAATTGTTTCATGATCTAATCGTTTCCAAAAATTGTGATGACTTGATTTCCCTTGCACATCATAATGAACTTAGTTTGCTTATGGGTTATGAGGAAATGAAATGTATAACTAACTATCTTCCAGTATTTTCCCATGATAAACTTCTTGGATTTGACCTAGAGGAAATTTATATGTATTGTGCGGTGAATTGCATTGAAAACCCCTATATTGTCAATTACATAAAGAAAAGAAAACAAATAGAGGATGAACAGAATACTAATGAAAGGGAAGAGACCTCCCAATATCCTCCTATTATTTCTTATGATGAACCAGGTAACGAGGAGGAGCCTCCTATTCAACCAATCTCATTAATAAGGAGCTCCAAAAAGAGGATTGAACCCACACACGATGTAGTGAAGAAGAAGAAAAGAAAGAGGAAGAGAGGTAAAAAGATATCTCTCCCAAATAATGCTGCTCCTATTACTATTGTGCCTCATGAAAATATAATTGTGGAAAATAATGATACTTCTTATGATCTTGAAAATCCTTTTGTCACTTGCTTGGAAGAATATGATAATTGCTATACTATTGGTGCTATCCATACTATTAATGATGAGAGTGATTATGCTTATGATATGAAAAGGCCCAAGCTTTGGGATGCTATGTTTGATGAAGATGATGTTTTTGAGAATATATTTGCTACAATTAATGTTTGTCCCAAGCTTGGGGATGCTATGTTTAATCAAGATGATATTTTTAGTCTCCCAAGTTTTGATATGCAAATTTATAATGATGATAGCATGCCTCCTACTTATGATGATTATTGTGATGATACTTATGCTATAAAAAGTAATGATTATATTTATAAAACTTGTCATGATTATGGTTACCCCTTTTCTGAACATTACTCTTTTAATGTGGAAACAATTTATAGTATTCGAGTTTCTTATGATACTCCCACTATTCCGAATGAGAAGAATTTTGCTTGTGTAGAGAGTAATAAAATTTCTATGCTTGTAGATCATGAAAAGAATGCTTTAGGTGCTGGTTATATTTTTGAATTCATTCATGATGCTACTGAAAATTATTATGAGGGAGGAACATATGCTTGTAGGAATTGCAATAATATCAAGTTTCCTCTCTATGTGCTTAAAGTTTTGAAGTTATGCTTGTTTTGCCCTCCTATGCTAGTTGATTATTGTTCCCATAAGTTGTTTGCTCACAAAATTCCTACACATAGGAAGTGGGTTAGACTTACATGTTCTAGTCATATGCTTCATGATGCTCTCTTTATGTTTCAATTCTTATCTTTTATGTGAGCATCATTGAAATCGTCATGCCTAGCTAGGGGCGTTAAACGATAGCGCTTGTTGAGAGGAAACCCAACTTTATTTTTGTTCCTTGATTTTTGCTCCTGTCTAGCAATAAATAATTTATCTAGCATCTGTTATGATTGAGTTTTTATGTTAGAACCGTTGGGAAGACTTGGGGAAAGTCTTGGCGATCATGCTGTAAAAAAACAGAAACTTTAGCGCTCACGAGAATTGCTGACATTTTTTATTGGAGAGTGCTATTTGGTTAATTATTTTTGCAGATGATTAATAGATAAATTCCTCACGTCCAGCAATTTATTTTAGAATTTTTGAGGCTCCAGAAGTTTGCGTTAGTTACAGATTACTACAGACTGTTCTGTTTTTGACAGATTCTGTTTTTCGTGTGTTGTTTGCTTATTTTGATGAATCTATGGCTAGTAAAATAGTTTATAAACCATAGAGAAGTTTTAATACAGTAGGTTTAACACCAATATAAATAAATAATGAGTTCATTACAGTACCTTTAAGTGGTGTTTTATTTTCTTTCGCTAACGGAGCTCACGAGTTTTCCATTTTAAGTTTTGTGTTGTGAAGTTTTCAAGTTTTGGGTAAAGATTTGATGGATTATGGAATAAGGAGTGGCAAGAGAATAAGCTTGGGGATGCCGAAGGCACCCCAAGGTAATATTCAAGGACAACCAAAAGCCTAAGCTTGGGGATGCCCCGGAAGGCATCCCCTCTTTCGTCTTCGTTCATCGGTAACTTTACTTGGAGCTATATTTTTATTCACCACATGTTACGTGTTTTGCTTGGAGCGTCATTTTATTTCATTTTTTTGCTTGCTGTTTGAATAAAGTATCAAGATATGAAATTATTAAGTGGGAGAGTCTTCACATAGTTGCATAAGTATTCGACTACTCATTGATCTTCACTTACATCTTTCAGAGTAGTTTGTCATTTTCTCTAGTGCTTCACTTATATCTTTTGAGAGCACGGTGGTGGTTTTATTTTGTAGAAATAGATGAACTCTCGTGCTTCACTAATATTATTTTGAGAGTCCTCAGAACAGCATGGTAATTTGCTTTGGTTATGAATTTAGTCCTAATAAGATGGGCATCCAAGAGGGATATAATAAAAACTTTCATATAAGTGCATTGAATACTAAGAGAAGTTTGATACTTGATGATTGTTTTGAGATATGGAGATAGTGATATTAAAGTTGTGCTATTTGACACTACTAGGAAAAGGCCTACTAATGGCGCACCAGTTTTGCCTACTAATGGCGCATCACTGGTGCGCCATTACTAGCACGCCATTAGTAATTTTTAGTAATGGCGCACCACTGGTGCGCCATTAGTATCGGCCACGGTGCGCCATTCGTATAGGCCACTGGTGCGCCATTAGTATAGGCCACGGTGCGCCATTAGTATTTTTGGATTTTGAAGGCGGGAAAATAGTAGTGGCGCACCGTCTAACCCCCACCGTGCGCCATTACTATTTTTGAATTTTGAATTTGGATCTGGATCGTGATTTTTTTGCCCATTTTTTGCTCGTTTTTTTGCTCGTTTTTTGGCACAATATTATTTCAAATTTTGTTCTTGTTTTTGGATCTTGTACGTTCTTTTGCCGTGTTCTTTTGCCGGAGAGGAGTTCGCCGGAGAGGAGGAGGAGGAGGTCACCGGAGAGGCGCTCGCCTACATCGCCGGAGAGGAGGAGGAGGTCGCCGGAGAGGAGTTCACCGAAGCATCGGAGAGGAGGAAGGAGAAACCATGAGGGAATGGGAGGAGAGGAGGGAGGAGAAACCATGAGGGGAGGGGAGGAGAGGAGGGAGGAGGAGGTTCCCGGAGAGGAGGAGGTCGCCGGAGAGGAGGAGGTCGCCGGAGAGGAGGAGGAGGAGGTCGCCGGAGAGGAGAAGGAGGTCGCCGGAGAGGAGGAGGAGGTCGCCGGAGAGGAGAAGGAGGTCGCCGGAGAGGAGGAGATGGAGTGGAGGAGAGGAGGAGATGGAGTGGAGGAGAGGAGAGGAGGAGATGGAATGGAGGAGAGGTGGAGTGGAGGAGGTGCGCCCAGCCATGTATACGACATAGTAATGGCGCACCGTGGGCAGGTGCGCCATTACTAACTTTTTTTATTTTTTGATTTATTTTGAATTTTGAAGGCGGGAAGATACTAATGGCGCACCGTGGGCAGGTGCGCCATTAGTAACTTTTTTTTTATTTTTGACTAATTTTGAATTTTGAAGGCGGGAAGATACTAATGGCGCACCGTGGGCAGGTGCGCCATTAGTAACTTTTTTTGACTAATTTTGAATTTTGAAGGTGGGAAGATACTAATGGCGCACCACGGGGTGGTGCGCCATTAGTAACTTTTTTTTATTTTGTTGACTTATTTTGAATTTTGAAGGCGGGAAGATACTAATGGCGCACCATGGGCAGGTGCGCCATTAGTAAGTTTGAATTATTTTTAATTTTTTTGCCTCTCCAGATCTTAAAAGCCCCATATATTTTTTTCTGTTAGGTTTTTGAGGATTTTAAAAATGTTTAACGGATTCCCCGGTTAAATTTGGATGTAACTTTTCGAGTAGATGATTTTTCATATAAAAAACTTTTTCATCCGAGTTAGTATGCAAAAGTTATGCCCATTTTTACAAATTCTCGAGAGATTTTGCAAATGAAGTCGAAATTCATATTTGCAAATTTTCCCAACAACTAGACCACATATCACATGGGAAACTTATTTTCTTTTATTTTTTTAAACTGAAAAGGCGATCCGGGGGGGGGGGGGGTGCATTCGGTGGAAGTGGTGGCCAAGGTACTAATGGCGCACCGTGGCATGGTGCGCGATTACTAGTTCAACTAGTAATGGCGCACCATGCCACGGTGCGCCATTAGTAGTTTTGAAAAAAAATTAAAAAATTTCAAAAAAAAAATTTTTTTACTAATGGCGCACCGTGGATGTGGTGCGCCATTACTAGTTCAACTAGTAATGGCGCACCACCCCCACGGTGCGCCATTAGTAGTTTTGAAAAAATTAAATTTTTTTACCAATGGCGCACCGTGGATGTGGTGCGCCATTAGTATTTGGACACTAATGGCGTACCAACACATGGTGCGCCATTAGTATATAGTAATGGCGCACCACATGTCTGGTGCGCCATTAGTGTCAATTCCATCTATAGCCCTTTTCCTAGTAGTGTGAGTAGTTGTGAATTTGAGAAATACTTGTGTTGAAGTTTGCAAGTCCCGTAGCATGCACGTATGGTAAACGTTATGTAACAAATTTGAAACATGAGGTGTTCTTTGATTGTCCTCCTTATGAATGGCGGTCGGGGACGAGCGATGGTCTTTTCCTACCAATCTATCCCCCTAGGAGCATGCGTGTAGTGCTTGGTTTTTGATGACTTGTAGATTTTTGCAATAAGTATATGAGTTCTTTATGACTAATATTGAGTCCATGGATTATATGCATTCTCACCCTTCCATCATTGCTAGCCTCTTCGGTACCGTGCATTGCCCTTTCTCACATTGAGAGTTGGTGCAAACTTCGCTGGTGCATCCAAACCCCGTGATATGATACACTCTTTCACACATAAACCTCCTTATATCTTCCTCAAAACAGCCACCATACCTACCTATTATGGCATTTCCGTAGCCATTCTGAGATATATTGCCATGCAACTTTCCACCATTCTGTTTGTCATGACACATTCATCATTGTCATATTGCTTAGCATGATCATGTAGTTGACATAGTATTTGTGGCAAAGCCACCGTTCATAATTATTTCATACATGTCACTCTTGGTTCATTGCATATCCCGGTACACCGCCGGAGGCATTCATATAGAGTCATATCTTGTTCTAGTATCGAGTTGTAAATAAATAGAAGTGTGATGATCATCATTAATAGAGCATTGTCCCAAAAAAAGGAAGAGAACGACCAAATAAAAAAGGGAAGCCCCCCACCCAAAAAAGAAAAGAAAGGCCAGATAAAAAATAAAAAAAATAAAAAAAATAAAAGGGACAATGCTACTATCCTTTTTCCACACTTGTGCTTCAAAGTAGCACCATGATCTTTATGATAGAGAGTCTCTTGTTTTGTCACTTTCATATACTAGTGGGAATTTTTTATTATAGAACTTGGCTTGTATATTCCAACAATGGGCCTCCTCAAGTGCCCTAGGTCTTTGTGAGCAAGCAAGTTGGATGCACACCCACTTAGTTTCTTTTGTTGAGCTTTCATACATTTATGGCTCTAGTGCATCCGTTGCATGGCAATCCCTAATCCTTGCATTGACATCAATTGATGGGCATCTCCCTAGCCCATTGATTAGCCGCGTCGATGTGAGACTTTCGCCTTTTGGTCTTCTCCACATAACCCCCTCATTATATTCTATTCCACCCATAGTGCTATATCCATGGCTCACGCTCATGTATTGCGTGAAAGTTGAAAAAAGTTTGAGATTACTAAAGTATGAAACAATTACTTGGCTTGTCATCGGGGTTGTGCACAATGAGAGCATTCTTGTGTGACGAAAATGGAGCATGGCCAAACTATATGATTTTGTAGGGATGAACTTTCTTTGGCCATGTTATTTTGAGAAGACATGATTGCTTAGTTAGTATACTTGAAGTATTATTATTTTTATGTCACTATTAAACTTTTGTCTTGAATCTTATGGATCTGAATATTCTTGCCACAATAAAGAGAACTACATGGATAAATATGTTAGGTGGCATTCTACATCAAAAATTCTGTTTTTATCTTTTAGCTACTCCAGGACGAGCAGGAATTAAGCTTGGGGATGCTGATACGCCTCCAACGTATCTATAATTTTTATTGTTCCATGCTATTATATTATCAACCTTGGATGTTTTATATGCATCTTTATGCTATTTTATATCATTTTTGGGACTAACCTATTAACCTAGAGCCCAGTGCCAGTTTCTGTTTTTTCCTTGTTCTAGGGTTTCGAAGAAAAGGAATATCAAATGGAGTCCAAACGGAATGAAACCTTCGGAAAAGTTGTTTTTGGAAAGAAAGCAATACAGGAGACTTGGAGTGCACGTCAGCGGATCAACGAGGAAGCCACGAGGCAGGGGGCGCGCCCACCCCCTGGGCGCGCCCTCCACCCTCGTAGGCCCCTCGTGGCTCCCCTAATGTATTTCTTCCGCCTGTATGTACCAATATACCCTAAAACGATCGGGGAGCACAATAGATTGGGAGTTCCGCCGCCAGAAGCCTCTGTAGCCACTAAAAGTGAATCTAGACCCGTTCCGGCACCCTGCCGGAGGGTGAATCCCTCTCCGGTGGCCATCTTCATCATCCCGGTGCTCTCCATGACGAGGAGGGAGTAGTTCTCCCTTGGGGCTGAGGGTATGTACCAGTAGCTATGTGTTTAATCTCTCTCTCTCTCTCTCTCGTGTTCTTGAGGTGATACGATCTTGATGTATCGCGAGCTTTGCTATTATAGTTGTATCTTATGTTTCTTCTCCTCCTCTACTCTCTTGTAATGGATTGAGTTTCCCCTTCGAAGTTATCTTATCGGATTGAGTCTTTAAAGATTTGAGAACACTTGATGTATGTCTTGCCGCGTGTATCTGTGGTGACAATGGGATATCACGTGATTCACTTGATGTATGTTTTCGTG
This sequence comes from Triticum aestivum, assembly GCF_018294505.1. NCBI lineage: Eukaryota > Viridiplantae > Streptophyta > Magnoliopsida > Poales > Poaceae > Triticum > Triticum aestivum. The sequence continues at coordinate 27,621,448 of NC_057809.1, forward strand.
ATCAACTTGCGGGTTCCGCCCATGAACCTATGCATAGGGGTTGGCACACGTTTTCGTCGTGATTCTTTGGTAGAAACTTTGGTGCACTCTTTGAGGTTCTATGTGTTGGTTGAATAGATGAACTTGAGATTGTGTGATGCATATCGTATAATCATACCCACAGATACTTGAGGTGACAATGGTTTGCTCACAAAATCCCTATGCATAGGAAGTGGGTTAGACTTAAATGTTCTAGTCATATGCTTCATGATGCTCTCTTTATGTTTCAGTTCTTATCTTTTATGTGAGCATCATTGAAATCATCATGCCTAGCTAGGGGCGTTAAACGATAGCGCTTGTTGGGAGGAAACCCAACTTTATTCTTGTTCCTTGCTTTTTGCTCCTGTTTAGCAATAAATAACTTATCTAGCCTCTGTTATGATTGAGTTTTTATGTTTTAATTAGTGTTTGTGCCAAGTAGAACCGTTGGGAAGACTTGGGGAAAGTCTTTGCGATCATACTGTAAAAAACAGAAACTTCAGCGCTCACGAGAATTGATGGGCATCTCCTTAACCCATTGATTAGCCGCGTCGATGTGAGACTTTCTCCTTTTTGTCTTCTCCACATAACCCCCTCATTATATTCTATTCCACCCATAGTGCTATATCCATGGCTCACGCTCATGTATTGCGTGAAAGTTGAAAAAAGTTTGAGATTACTAAAGTATGAAACAATTGTTTGGCTTGTCATCGGGGTTGTGCATGATGAGAGCATTCTTGTGTGACGAAAATGGAGCATGACCAAACTATATGATTTTGTAGGGATGAACTTTCTTTGGCCATGTTATTTTGAGAAGACATGATTGCTTAGTTAGTATGCTTGAAGTATTATTATTTTTATGTCAATATTAAACTTTTTTCTTGAATCTTATGTATTTGAATATTCTTGCCGGAATAAAGAGAACTACATGGATAAATATGTTAGGTAGCATTCCACATCAAAAATTCGGTTTCATTAGCGGCGTGCCCTGCACCCATTTATCACGTCGTATCTCTGTAGTATGCGCATTCCCAATTTGTCACGGCATACCCTCCTTCAAACCTTCTTGCCCTTTCAGATTAGCACGCCAAGCTAGCTATGCACTATGCGGGAACCTGCATTTGAAAAAAAAGAATCTCATTTCATGGTATCTTCCATGAAGGACCCTCGTACATGAGCTATCTAGATAGAAATAGCCATGTATGTTTAGCAAACTTTGCATAAGTGAATAGATCAAGGTCGTGGAACCCCAAGCCTCCAATTACACACGGCCTCTCTACCAATAAGATCTCCAAAGACATCAAGGATACAGACAGCCAAAAAAGAAAATAAAAAGGAAAAAAATAAAAAATACCCCACCATGGTGATCAATCACAAGCATCAGCAGCACTCTAACCACCACCTAAGACAACGCCCAGATTACAAAAAAAATTCTCCAAAAGCAATGCCCCCAAGAAGGAAACAATACACAAGCGTTGTCGTTGCCCGATCGAAGATCGTGGGTTTTCACACTGGAAAATTTTTGAGTTCACCCAAAAACAATGCCTTCAACAAGGCCATTGCCAAGTACAACAAATATGGCTGAGACCTTGGGTTTTCACCCTAGGAATTGAGAGTCGATGCTCGAGGAGTACCACCAAAAATGCAGTCCACTAGTGTTGCCGCCCCCACTTGGCGAGGCCGCTGTTGCAAGTCACCAAACACCTGGCATATAGTTGTCATCGCATCCAATACACCCTTCGGCCGAAGCTTCAAGACCTTGATCCGTCTCCAACGTATCTATAATTTTTGATTGTTCCATGCTATTATATTATCTGTTTTGGATGTTTTATATGAGTAGGGCGTTTTGGTGCCCAGGCTCATCTGCACCCGGTTAGAAAAAATTCATAAAAAATTTAAACAAATTCAAAAAATTCCAAATAAAATTTGTATGGTAGACAATTTGATGCGTGAGGCCCGCCTCAAATTTCAAGTCATTTGGATATATGAGAAGCTCTCAGCAAAAAAGACAAATCGGACTAAAACAGTACATGAACAGTAAACATTTTTACAGACCCTCAATTTGTCTTTTTTGCTGAGAGCTGCTCATATGTTCAAATGACTTGAAATTTGGAGCGTGCCTCACGCATCAAAATTTCTATCACACAAATTTTATTTGGAATTTTTCGAATTTTTCTAGTATTTGTTTTGATTTTTTTCGTCGGCACAGGTGCAGATGAGCTCAGGTGCAGAAATGGATTTTCGGTTTTATTTGCACTATTATGCTATTTTATATGATTTTTGCGACTAACCTATTAAACTAGAGCCCAGTGCCAGTTCCTGTTTTTTCCTTGTTTTAGAGTTTCACAGAAAAGGAATACCAAACGGAGTCCAAACGGAATGAAACTTTTGCGATGATGTTTCTTAGACCAGAAGACATCTAGAGGACTTGGAGTGCACGTTAGGAAAGCCATGAGGTGGCCACAATGACGGAGGGCACGCCCCCACCCTTGTGGGCTCCTCGTGACTCTACCGACCTATTTCGTCCGCATATATATTCTCAAATATTCCAAAACCTACTAGGAGAGCCACAAAAAAACTTTTCCACCGTCGCAACCTTCTGTACCCATGAGTTCCCATCTAGGGGCCTTTTCCGGCATCCCGTCGGAGGGGGATTCGATCACGGAGGGCTTCTACATCAACACCATTGCCTCTCCGATGAAGCGTGAGTAGTTTACCACAGACCTATGAGTCCATAGCTAGTATCTAAACGGCTTCTTCTCTCTCTTTGATTCTCAATACCATGTTCTCTTCGATGTTCTTGGAGATCTATTCGTTGTAATACTCTTTTTGCGGTGTGTTTGCCGAGATCCGGTGAATTGTGGATATATGATCAGGTTATCTATGAATATTATTTGAATCTCCTATGAATTCTTATATGCATGATTTGATATATTTGCAAGTCTCTTCGAACTATCGATTTGGTTTGGCCAACTAGATTGGTTTTTCTTGCAATGGGAGAAGTGCTTAACTTTGGGTTCAATCTTGCGGTGCTCGATCCCAGTGACAGAAGGGGATGATACGTCTCCAACGTATCTATAATTTTTGATTGTTCCATGCTATTATATTATCAACCTTGGATGTTTTATATGCATTTATATGCTATTTTATATGATTTTTGGGACTAACCTATTAACCTAGAGCCCAGTGCCAGTGCCAGTTTCTGTTTTTTCCTTGTTTTAGGGTTTCAAAGAAAAGGAATATCAAACAGAGTCCAAACGGAATGAAACCTTCGGAAAAGTTATTTTTGGAAAGAAAGCAATACGAGAGACTTGGAGTGCACGTCAGGGGATCAACGAGGAAGCCACGAGGCAGGGGCACGCCCTCCACCCTCGTGGCTCCCCTAATGTATTTCTTCCGCCTATATATATCCATATACCCTAAAATGATCGGGGAGCACAATAGATCGGGAGTTCCGCCACCAGAAGCCTCCGTAGCCACCGAAAGCCAATCTAGACCCGTTCCGGCACCCTGCCGGAGGAGGAATCCCTCTTCGGTGTCCATCTTCATCATCCCGGTGCTCTCCATGACGAGGAGGGAGTAGTTCTCCCTCAGGGCTGAGGGTATGTACCAGTAGCTATGTGTTTGATCTCTCTCTCTCTCTCTCTCTCTCTCTCTCGTGTTCTTGAGGTGATACGATCTTGATGTATCGCGAGCTTTGCTATTAGAGTTGGATCTTATGTTTCTTCTCCCCCTCTACTCTCTTGTAATGGATTGAGTTTCCCCTTCGAAGTTATCTTATCGGATTGAGTCTTTAAAGATTTGAGAACACATGATGTATGTCTTGCCGTGCGTATCTGTGGTGACAATGGGATATCACGTGATTCATTTGATGTATGTTTTGGTGATCAAGTTGCGGGTTCCACCCATGAACCTATGCATAGGGGTTGGCACACATTTTCGTCATGATTCTCCGGCAGAAACTTTGGGGCACTCTTTGAGGTTCTATGTGTTGGTTGAATAGATGAATCTGAGATTGTGTGATGCATATCGGATAATCATACCCACGGATACTTGAGGTGACAATGGAGTATCTAGGTGACATTAGGGTTTTGGTTGATTTGTGTCTTAAGGTGTTATTCTAGTACGAACTCTAGGGCTGTTTGTGACACTTATAGGAATAGCCCAATGGATTGATTGGAAAGAATAACTTGGAGGTGGTTTCGTACCCTACCATAATCTCTTCGTTCGTTCTCCGCTATTAGTGACTTTGGAGTGATTCTTTGTTGCATGTTGAGGGATAGTTATGTGATCCAATTATGTTATTATTGTTGAGAGAACTTGCACTAGTGAAAGTATGAACCCTAGGTCTTGTTTCAACGCATTGCAATACCGTTTACGCTCACTTTTATCATTAGTTACCTTGCTGTTTTTATATTTTCAGATTACAAAAACCTTTATCTACCATCCATATACCACTTGTATCACCATCTCTTCGCCGAACTAGTGCACCGATACAATTTACCATTGTATTGGGTGTGTTGGGGACACAAGAGACTCTTTGTTATTTGGTTGCAGGGTTGGTTGAGAGAGACCATCTTCATCCTACGCCTCCTACAGATTGATAAACCTTGGGTCATCCACTTGAGGAAAATTTGCTACTGTCCTACAAACCTTTGCACTTGGAGGCCCAACAACGTCTACAAGAAGAAGGTTGTGTAGTAGACATCAGGGGAACCGACACATATTGTAGTGTTTCCATCGAGGATAACAAGATGGGGTTTTCGTCATATTGCTTGAGTTTATCCCGCTACATCAAGTCATCTTACTTAATGCGTTATCCTGTTCTTATGAACTTAGTACTCTAGGTGCAGGCAGGAGTCAGTGGACGTGTGGAGTAATAGTAGTAGATGCAAGCAGGAGTCCGTCTACTTGATACAAACATGATGCTTATGTTCATGATCATTGCCTTAGATATCGTCATAAGTTTGCACTTTTCTATCAATTGCTCAGCAGTAATTTGTTCACCCACCGTAAGATTTTCTATCTTGAGAGAAGCCTCTAGTGAAACCTATGGCCCCGGGGTCTACTTTCCATCATATAAGTTTCTGATCTACAATTGTGTTGGTTGAATAGATGAATCTGAGATTGTGTGATGCATATCGTATAATCATACCCACGGATACTTGAGGTGACAATGGAGTACCTAGGTGACATTAGTGTTTTGGTTGATTTGTGTCTTAAGGTGTTATTCTAGTACGAACTCTAGGGCTGTTTGTGACACTTATAGGAATAGCCCAACGGATTGATTGGAAAGAATAACTTTGAGGTGGTTTCGTACCCTACCATAATCTCTTCGTTCGTTCTCCGCTATTAATGACTTTGGAGTGACTCTTTGTTGCATGTTGAGGGATAGTTATGTGATCCAATTATGTTATTATTGTTGAGAGAACTTGCACTAGTGAAAGTATGAACCCTAGGCCTTGTTTCAACGCATTACAATACCGTTTACGCTCAGTTTTATCATTAGTTACCTTGCTGTTTTTATATTTTCAGATTACAAAAACCTTTATCTACCATCCATATACCACTTGTATCACCATCTCTTCGCTGAACTAGTGCACCTATACAATTTACCATTGTATTGGGTGTGTTGGGGACACAAGAGACTCTTTGTTATTTGGTTGCAGGGTTGCTTGAGAGAGACCATCTTCATCCTACACCTCCTACGGATTGATAAACCTTAGGTCATCCACTTGAGGGAAATTTGCTACTGTCCTACAAACCTCTGCACTTGGAGGCCCAACAACGTCTACAAGAAGAAGGTTGTGTAGTAGACATCAGGGGAACCGACACATATTGTATTGTTTCCATCGAGGATAACAAGATGGGGTTTTCGTCATATTGCTTGAGTTTACCCCGCTACATCAAGTCATCTTACTTAATGCGTTATCCTGTTCTTATGAACTTAATACTCTAGATGTAGGCAGGAGTCGGTGGACGTGTGGAGTAATAGTAGTAGATGCAAGCAGGAGTCAGTCTAGTTGATACAAACGTGATGCTTATGTTCATGATCATTGCCTTAGATATCGTCATAACTTTGCGCTTTTATATCAATTGCTCAACAGTAATTTGTACACCCACTGTAAGATTTTCTATCTTGAGAGAAGCCTCTAGTGAAACTATGGCCCCGGGGTCTACTTTCCATCATATAAGTTTCCGATCTACAATTTTAGTTTCCTATCACTTCCTTTGCAATCTTTTACTTTCCATTCCATAAACCAAAAATACCAAAAATATTACTTTACCGATTATCCATCTCTATCAGATCTCACCTTGCAAATAACCATGAAGGATTGACAACCCCTTTGTCGCATTAGGTGTAAGTTGCTATTTGTTTGAGCATGTATTCAGTGACTTGTGCATTGTCTCCTACTGGATTGATACCTTGGTTCTCAAAACTGAGGGAAATACTTACTCTACTTTGCTGCATCACCCTTTCCACTTCAAGGGAAAAACCAACGCAAGCTCAAGAGGAAGTAGGAAGAATTTCTGGCACCGTTGCCGGGGACATCTACGCCAAGTCAAGACATACCAAGTACCCATCATAAACTCTCATCTCTTGCATTATATTATTTGCCATTCGCCTCTCGTTTTCCTCTCCCCCACTTCTAAAATGATTTGCCTTTTCTTCGCCCTCTTCCATTCATCTTCTTCGCTTGCTTTTTGTGTGCTCATGTGTTGGATTGCTTGCTTTGTCACGATGTCTCAAGAGAATACCAAATTGTGTGACTTTTCCAATACCAACAACAATGATTTTATTAGTACCCCGATTGCTCCCGCTACTAATGCGGAATCTTGTGAAATTAATGCTGCTTTGCTGAGTCTTGTTATGAAAGATCAATTTTCCGGCCTTCCCAATGAAGATGCCGCATCCCATCTAAACAATTTCGTTGATTTGTGTGATATGAAAAAGAAAAAAGATATGGATAATGATATTGTTAAATTGAAGCTATTTCCGTTGTCACTTCGAGATCGTGCTAAAACTAGGTTTTCATCTTTGCCTAAAAATAGCGAGTGTCATTTTTTAATGCGAGTGATTAGTTTTTAAAGAATGATTGGCATTCTTTCTTAATTGCTCATCTACTAATCGTTTGGCGTGTTTTCTTATCTTGTCAAAATCATATCCCCTGGCTGTAAATATCAAAGAATAATTTCATTTGTTGGGCTTGGACTGTACTGTCCGAGAGTCAGAGTATAAATACCATACGATTTCAAGAGCAATAGCAACGGGGCAACCATTAGTCCATACTCTACACCATATGGCTAGAAATTTTATATTATATATAACAAAGTTGTGACAAATTGGAAATGGAAAGCAATAAAATGAATATGTTGCTATAGGTTATTATTATTACACATGCACGTGTACCTTGATCCTTGCTTGGACATAGGGTCCGAGGAAGTTACATTGCTTTGACTACTGATATTGTTTGTGTTAAAGTGTGCCACAATGGCATAAATATTGTCGTTGCATAATGGGAAACCACGTCATATTTATCGATGATATGTGGAAATAGGGATAAGCTACTTTATGAAGATATATAAGGATGTATGGGTTACGTTGGTGGAAAATGTTGTTATGAACACAAATGCAGTTGCATTTATCATGCATTCGCGGTGAAGTGCGCTATTGTGGCATATATCTTCCTTTTTGCCACAGAAGCATGGTAGAATTATAAAGAGAGTATGTTTCTATAGACATTTCAAAAAAGAGATTTGTGTATACTCTCATTATACTGTAATCACCATAGATTATTCAGATTAGAAGTTGTTGTCTCTACCACATATTTAGATTTTCTATACATACTAATATCTATATCGCATAGAAAATCATGTATTTATATGAGATCTTTGTGGTGCATGATAAAGCAAGATTCCTTTTGTTATTGCAGCAATTTATAAGTATTTAAATATATACTAATAGCTAGTTTCTTCTGTGTTATAAGGACAAAATAAGACATGCATAGACATGCAAATACGTATTAGAAATCTGCTACTCCAAATGTATCATGTTAATCCATGTAAGCCACGAATCGCGTGCATATCAGGCAAAGCAGTTTTTTTTGTAAAAACAATACATAATACTAATCGATGGTATAGACGATTCAATACATATGCATCAAGACACCGCTACCTTGCACATAGTGATATAGGATGGAATTGAATCTGATCCGCTCCTTTCCAACTTAATCGAGTAATGTGTACTTCTCATAAATAGGCATGTATATAGTAATTGTTCTTTTGACCAAACGCTTGGTATATTAATGATCACATTATACATTTATGTAACATTTCTTACTTGCGAAATCTTTTACAAATTGGAATATGGGAATTTTATTAATACCTAGAAGAAATACTACTATTTAGAACATATAATAACTGGTACTATACTTTTTCTTAATATTGGTACTATACTTAATTGGACCAAAAGTTGCACATATTTTTGATTAGTTCATTTTTTTCTACAGATTTATCGGCGCCATTATTTCTCTATGGTTGACATGTATATGAACTACTGTCTGTATATATTGATCTGCATTTAGACAAATATCAGGGACAAACACACATACTGTTTAGCATGTGTAGTTGTAAAGGTAGAATACTGATTTGTAGTATTAAGAAAATATATTTATAAGATCTTACTACAATGTATATGGATTGAGAATCAGAGAAATAACCAAGTGTTGTGCAAGGATCATTCTGACTATCCAGTGGCAGAATAAAAATAGGATGCTAAGCGCGGGGAGAATACTTATGTCCTATAAACCTGCAAATAAGAAGCATGCATTCACCATATATTAGAATTCCAAATTTTATAGTTCCTTTGCATGTTGGAAATAAGCTTTGCCCCTTGTGATATGGATTATCACGTAGAATGGAAAGAGGAGAAAAAAATTATGGCTTAGCAGAATCAATGAGGAAAAGCACTACATGTGAAGTATCAAAACGTTGTGATAGCACGAACCCCACCAGATTTGAACTCGTGCTCTTAGTATGACATGAAAAGAGGGGCTACTCTCCAATCGAAGTGAAAATAGTAGAACTTTGAACTTATATATATATACGCTTAAAAATTCTAAAAGCAAATGGTCAAAAACTCAGAATAGCTTGAGCGGGCACTACTTGCTAACTCAAGCACATGGCAACACAGTATTAAGTCAAGATTTTGCAACCGAGAGGGAAAGTCAAATAAATAAATAAATAAATAAGGATTCTCATCAAACCTGTGAATCCAAGCTAGTATCTAACTATTGTATTGCTCATAGTTTTGCATACACCATGGAACGTACGATACATAGCATGTTGAAAAATTATAACCAATTAAATAGAAGATAAAGGCATAGTGCTAGGAGATCATCTCTCAGAGCAATCATCGCTGACATAAACCTTCGGTTAAATCACATGTCTAATTAGAACCTAGAGGTCTTTTACTTTTCCTTTATATGGAACCTTTATTTTGACCTTTGGGGACTATAGCCGCCTCAAATATGCAACTTTTTTTCGAAATTTTAGTATAGTGTAGTTGGAGCTTTTCCTGGTGTTCCATAAAAATAGCAAAGGGCATATTTCCTTTAGCCTACTTATATATAAAAAAACGGCGTTCCTTAATTATTATTCAAACTGAAAACACATGCTATCTTTAAAAGCAAAGATGTACCTTATGTGAGAATCATGCATGTGTTATTTCTAATTAGTTAGGCAATAAAATAATAGCATCGTATCATTAGATAAATTATTTTTCAACTGAATCAGACATGTGGGGTTTGACAAAATTGAAAGTATATGCGAAGATGTTAAGGAGAAAATGTCAATATAAAAAAACTGTTTCTATAGGCAGATGTGAATTACGTACAAAAATAGGTCTGTTCGCTTTACAAAAGTTCTGGTGAAACCAAACTCCTGAGTTACTACATGTAGAGCTCAAAAATACCAGATATAGAGTATAAAATGAGAATGGAATACTAAGTGCATCTTACAGAAATTATAAGATCTTTTTAATAGCTTCCTCAATATTACATAGCATACACAACAATGAGGCATCAAATGAATCAGTATTCTAAATATGTAAAGAAGAATAAGAAACACAAAGTAGCTGCTGCTCGAGCAACTACTACATGCAAATACAATGCTTGAGAATTTTCAAGCGTTCTGTTCGCTTTTTACCCTGATTCAGCATGGATTAAAAAACCACAGTACTTAATTCCGTGTATCCTAAATTCAAGCGTCATGTTCGACGAATTTCACCATAGATTTACATGCCTGTGGACTTGTAGAACCAACAGCGCACTCTACAACATCCGACAGATAAATCGATCTGCTTTCCGTTCGCTGTAGGTTGTTCATTGGGAAGCAGCACGATCCACTTTAGACCACCATCAGTAGACCTGATCCTACGCTGCATCGCATTGTTATATTGCAGTCAGCTCGGAACTTATGTCAAGGAGAATAGTTAGACGATGGATTTGATATTTGGCCTTTTTGAGATCTGAAACGTGTGTGTACTTCGTAGCTGTCAGCAGGTGGAAGGCCGTCCTGACAAAGAGGCATATTGCATCCTAAATTCAAGCACCATGTTCGAAAAAAAATCAGTATGGGTTTACTTGCCTGTGGACTTGTAGAACCAACATCAAACCCGACAAAATCGGACAGATAAATCGATCTGCTTTCCGTTCGTAGTAGGTTCTCCAATGGGCAGCAGCACGATCCACTTTAGACCACCTGATCCTACGCTGCATCTTGCAGTCAGCTCCGAACTTAACCCAGAAGAATAGTTAGACGATGGATTTGATAGTTGGCCTTTTTTTAGATCAGAATTGTAGGTGCAGGGTGGCTCGGCGATCCTGACAAAGATGAGATTGATCGGGGTCGCTAATAATCCCTTGTAGCACCTGCCGGGATCCTTTGTGGTTCGCCGAGTGCACTTGATGGCGATGGGATCAAGGGAAGAGAAGAATTGAAGGAGGTGGGGTCGAGGGACATGTTTTTCCTATTTTAGGGGGAGATATCTTTCCTTTCTGTTTTTGCGTGATTGTTTTCGTTTTTCAATCGGCCGAAGATTTTATTGACAGATCTATTTTCTTTTTCTTTTCATCACGGGATTTTACATGAAAGGAGGCTATCTTTTTTTAGCATGGAAGGAAGATATCTTTTTTAAAGGAACCGATGGATGCTTTGTTTGTTTGTTAAGCCAATCTTGACGGTGTCGCGTTCCTTTATTTTTTACGGGGCCATATATGCTACCATTGATTGCAATTAGTTTTTTTCTCTTGGAGATGGATTATTTGTTTGTTGAACGTGTCTGCCTTAATTATGGATGGACCATCTGTGTAACGCATGTTTACTTTTTATCTTGGACGTTAATTCTATAATCTATCGGTGTAATTAATTTTGATGATGTGGATTAATGAGAAGGCCTTAAAAGGTGCCTCCAATTAGTAAATATATAAGATATAAGATATTGATTCATGGAATAAGTTTAAGGATGAATTTATTTCCAAGTATTTTCCTCCCGCTAAGATCATCTCTCTTAGGAACGACATTATGAATTTTAACCAACTTGATCATGAACATGTTGCACAATCTCCGTAGAGGATGAAATTGATGATATGAAATTGCCCTACACATGGTTTGAATATGTGGATGATTATACAATTTTTTATGCCGGATTGAATTTTGCTTCTAGAAATCTTTTAGATTCGGCCGTGGGAGGTACTTTTATGGAAATTACTTTAGGAGAAGCTACTAAACTCCTAGATAATATTACGGTTAATTATTCTCAATGGTATACTGAAAGATCTTCCACTAGTAAAAAAGTGCATGCGATTGATGAGTTTAATGTTTTGAGTGGAAAGATGGATGACCTTATGAAATTATATGCTAGCAAGAGTGCTTCTGTTGATCCTAATGATATGCCTTTGTCTACTTTGATTGAGAATAATAATGAATCTATGTATGTGAATTTTGTTGGTAGGAACAATTTTGGTAATAACGCTTATGGAGGTAATTTTAATCCTAGACTGCTTCCTAATAATTCCCCTAATAATTATGGCAATTCCTACAACAATTCTTCACTGGTAGAAAAAGGGCCTGTAGTCCCGGTTCGTAAGGGCCTTTAGTCCCGGTTCCTGAACCGGGACTAAAGTGTCGGTACTAATACCTCCCACCTTTAGTCCCGGTTCAATCCAGAACCGGGACTAAAGCCCATCCACGTGGGCAGTGTGCAGAGCCCAGTCAGGAGACCCTTTGGTCCCGGTTGGTGGCACCAACCGGGACCAATAGGCATCCACGCGTCAGCATTTCTGTGGCTAGGGTTTTTGTTTTTTTTTGAAAGGGGGGGGGGGGTTGGGGGTTTTGGGGGGTTAATTTAGGTGTTTCATATATTGTGTTAGCTAGCTATAATTAATATAGAGAAGTGTCCTCTCTTATGTCCGTGCTTGGTCGACGCTACGTACTATACATACGTATAGAGAGGACTAGACACGCTGGCTAGCTAGTAAAGCAAACGAAGGAAACAGAAGATCGTCATGAACATATATGCATACAGAGAGAAGTGATATCGACCACCTCTCCTTCTCCGAGAGATTGGTCGAACAACAAGTTCTCGTATATCTATCTGACAGTACCGGCTACATATATACAGTAATTATCTCTTACAAATATAATCATACGGACTCAGGTTTAACATAGAATTCTCCGTCTTCAGGGATCACGTGGTCAAAAAAGAATGCCGCCAATTCCTCTTGAATTGCTCGCATGCGAGCTGGTGCTAGGAGTTCATCCCGCTTCCGAAACATCTAATTTGAAGAAGGGGGTCAATACATATATATATATATATGAATGAATGAAACTCAACACAAATGATGGTAATAAAATAAAATTGTGAATATTGTTATTTACGTACTTCATATTGTTCGTTAGAGTACCCGCCCCGCTCACACGTCGTGTGACGGATGGACTCGCAGATGTAGTATCCACAGAAATCATTCCCTTGTTCCTGCCACAACCACTTTACAAGAAATAGAGGTCAATCAAACTGATAAGCAAGAATGCTAAATGGTATTGATGAAACTAGCGCTTGAATCACTAGGAGATGCGCGGAACATGCTACTATAGTACTTACTTTCGGGTGTCTAAATTCTAGCTCCTTCGGCAGTCCCGGAACTTTTTTGGTGAATTTTCTCCAAACCATGCCGGACAAAGAAAACAATTACTTGATATCAGGAAATGAACAAAGTTGCTGATATGGTGGATAATGATCGATTTAACTTACTTCTTGAGGATTTCAGTCATGTCTGCATAGTCCTGCGGATCTTTTCGTTTTGAGTCTAAGAAGGTTACTAGTCCCTGCTCAAGCTTAATCTCTAGGAGAATATAGTGGAAACTGCACACGCATGCATAACTTATGAATTACATTACTATAACCTTGAGTAATATATAAGGGAAACCGAATACGCACAAGACAGTAGCACTCACTTGAAGTTGTAAGGAAAGAGTATTATATCTTTGTTTTGATTTATTACGAACGATTGTAGAAAGTTGGCCTCGGTAGCTGTGACATGAAGTTTAACCTGAATTGCATCTATGAGATATGTGTTAATGAACCCAATATCACCGACTTGTCTTTTCTTCAATTCGACGATCTTCAATCTGCATAATATAGTGAGGATGATTATAAATACATGCAATGAAAGAGCTAAGCTATATAGAGAAACTTAATGACAGAAGTAGTACTACTTACAGACAGTAGCAGGCGACCGTTGTTTTATCGAGGGCCAATTGATTGAAAAACTGATAGAACTCCTCAAATGGAACAGGCAACAGATCAATTCCAACGAGGTCATGCTCCTTTTTAACTCTCACATACAAAGTACTCCTCCCCCAGAGTCTCTGCAGATTTTCAAGTACCAATCATGCAATCTTCGCATCATCGTTGATAGAGATCTTTCATCTTTGACGAGAGGCTTCCCGTACTCGTATCTTTGCATCTGCATGTCCATGGGTTCATAATGTACTTCGTCGGGTAGGTAATCTGCAAGATTATTATAACCGGGCACCATCCTCGGATCATTAGCGACTTTGTGGCTAGGCACCTTGAGCGAGGGGCATGATTGCTTCGCTTGTTTGCCGAGCTGGGCAATTTGTTTCCCAGCTCGTCGTTTTTTCAGCCTTTCATCACTGACAGTAGTTCCCGACCGCTCCGCTTCGGCAAATTCCTTTCCAATAATGCGGTCATAGTTTCCTTTCGGCGGATCAGACTTTGGTGGTTTTGTCAGGGCAGCCAGAGTGCGCTTCACTTTCACCCCATCTACCTTCTCCTCTGGAGGTGGATGTTTCTTTGCTTTCACCCCTTCAAAGAATTTCCTCACTTCTTCTCACGCGATCTCGGCGTTCTCCTCCTGGGTCCTCTCGTATGGTAACTTCTCTGGAGTCTTCAGAGAAGGACCGAATCTGTATGTCCTCCCGCCTCTGGTTGTACTGCTAGACGCCGACCGAGCAGACGAAGCGGTTGTCTTCTTTACTTGCTTAAGAGGCGGAGGAGAAGGACTACGACCCGCCGGAGCAGCTGGAGCGGCGGCAGGTCTCTTCTGCCCTTGCTGACGAGGCGGAGAAGGAGGAGGTTGGCTGCTCGGGCGCGTCGGCGCAGGCGGAGACGGAGGCGGAGTGCCGCCACGCGCCGGAGAAGGAGCCGGCCGAGGGCCCTGATCGTCACTCGCCGGAGGAGGAGGCGGTGGAGGAGGCGGAGTGCCCTGACTCGCCGGAGGAGGAGGAGGAGGCGGAGGCGTCCAGTTCGGAAGGTTGATGAGGTCCTTCCGCCATAGGCATGGAGTCTTCAGAGCAGACCCCAGCCGAGTCTCCCCTTCACCGGTAGGGTGGTCAAGCTGGAGGTCCTCAAATCCCTCCGTTATCTCATCCACCATCACCCTAGCATATCCTTCTGGAATCGGCATGCAGTGAAAAGTTGCGCCGGGTTCAGTAGGATAAACAGAGCCAACAGCCGCCTTGACCTTCAAATTCATCCATTGCGTCATAAGGTGGCAATTTTGAGACTCCGTTATAGCATCCACAGGATAGCTGGCAGGAGCCGTCAAGGCATGCTGCAGCTGAAGCTGCTCGGTGGAAGCCACGCTGCTTCTGCGCTGAGATGGCGGGGTAGCTTCGGGGGAGGCTTCGGCAGTACGTTTGTTGCGATTTGCTTCTCGTTCCTCTATCGCTTGTACCCTTGCGTGCAGCGCCTGCAGTTCGGTCTGCTGCACTTTTTTCCTCCTCTCATGGGATTTGTAACCGCCTGCGTCCGGAAACCCAACCTTCCACGGAACGGAGCCTGGCGTGCCTCGTGTCCGTCCAGGGTGCTCAGGATTCCCGAGGGCCATTGTGAGCTCGTTGTGCTCTCTGTCTGGAAAGAACGTCCCTTCCTGCGCTGCGTCGATATAGTGCTTAAGCTTACTGACTGGTATGTCCATTTGTTCGTTCGTCCAAATGCAGTTCCCTATTTCAGGGTCCAAGGTTCCGCCACCCCCGAAGAACCAAGTCCGGCAACGGTCTGGCCAGTTATTTGTCTCTGGTCCGATCCCTTTATGAACCAGATCATTCTCAACCATGGACCACTTAGGCCGGGCTACGAGGTAGCCACCTGACCCCGTGCGATGGTGAAGCTTCTTCTTCGCGGCATTCTGCTTGTTTGTCGCCGACATCTTCTTACTCTTTTCCGATGTCTTGTAGGCCACAAATGCGGGCCAGTGATCTCTGATCTTCTCATATCTTCCCTTGAATTCTGGTGTCTCTTTTTTATCGACAAACCTATTCAGCTCTTTCTTCCACCTCCTGAATAGATCTGCCATCCTCTTCAGAGAAAAAGACTTGATTAATTTCTCTTTAATTGGGTTCTCTGGATTATCCTCTGGCGGTAGGGTGAAATTTGACTTCAGCTCAGTCCAAAGATCATTTTTCTGCATATCATTGACATAAGACACCTCAGGGTCTTCTGTAGCCGGCTTAAACCATTGCTGGATGCTTATCGGGATCTTGTCCCTAACCAGAACCCCGCACTGAGCAACAAATGCCCTCTTTGTCCGGAGGGGTTCAATAGGTTGGCCGTCGGGCGCGATTGCTGTGATCTCAAGCTTTTCATCCGAGCTCAACTTTTTCTTCGGGCCTCGTCTCTTTACCGAAGTTGTGCTCGATCCGGAGGGCTAGAAAAAAGAACAAAGACTTAATTAATATGTGTACATACCAAAACAATGAATGCATCAATCAGCTAGTCAGCATAGGCTTAACTAATATATATACCTGGCCGGACTCGGTTCGGTCACCGGAGCCGTCATCACGGTCTCCTTCTTGCACCGGCATTGGGTCACCGGCGCCGTCCTCATGTTCTTCTTCTTGCACCGGCATTAGGTCACCGTAGCCAGCTTGTTCACCCTCTCCTTCCGGACCATCGATGATATCGTTGAGATAGTACGAGACGGCATCACTTCCTTGTGCGATTATCTCCCTCAACAACGCTTCTTTTGTTGCTTCGTCTAGGGCGGTGTCCATAGTTTCTACAAATATTTACAACATGGCAATTATTATTCAAACATGACAGATGGATATATTAGTGCCAAACGTAGAACTACCTACCTAATCATAGTAAGCTATCGGGAGGGGGTATATATCGACAACGACGACACTACATCTATATATGTCCCTCGATGACCCTCGTTCCTGATAAAAAAAGAGGAAGAAGAAGAAAAAAAAGAGGAGAAGAAAGAATAGAGGAGAAGAACTCCTCTATTCTTTCTTCTCCTCTTTTTTCTTCTTCTTCCTCTTCTTTTTTTATCCTCTTCTTCCTCTCATGTTCGAGAGGATCGCCTTGGGGTCGGGAGGTTGCCTAGTGTCAAAGGATTCAACAAAACCATGTCTTCATCATTAGGCGAAAGTAACATGTGCATGATGGTAGGAAGCTCTTCAAAGTTGTTCTGGAACGGAGTCCCAGATAGGATAATTCGCTTTTTGGTACAAAGTTCAGCAAGAGCCTTCCGAATATCGCTATTTGGAAGGCCTTTGCTGAATTCGTACCAAAAGGCGGATTATTCTATCCGGGACTCCATTCCAGAACAACTTTGCAGAACTTCATACCAACATGCCCTGGTTACTTCCGGCTAATGATGAAGGCATGGATTTCTTCAATACTTTGACACTAGGAAACCTCTCTCGACCCCTCGGCGATTCTTGACCCCTCGAACCCTCAACGACCCTGAAACCCTCGACGCTTGACCCCTTAACGACCCTCGACCCTCTACCCTAGTTCCCGACCCTCGACCAATAGAGGAGAAGAAGAAAGGAATAGCTAGAGGAGAAGATCGAAGAAAAAAAAGAAGAAACAAAAGAGGAGAAGAAGAAAGGAATAGTGGAGAAGAAGAGAAAATAGAATATATATTCTATTTTCTCTTCTTCTCCACTATTCCTTTCTTCTTCTCCTCTTCTTTTTCTTCTGTTTTCTTCTTCTTATTTATTTCTCCTCTTCTTTTCGGTAGAGGAAACCCTAAATAGCTAGCAAGTATCGTGGGTGTGAGATACATGTGGCCTTCGGTGTCGGACACTACATCCACGTCCCACAAGTGACGTGGGCGTCGAAACCCGCGCCACTTGTGGGATGTGGATGTAGTGTCCGACACCGACGGTACATGTATCTCACACCGACGATACTTTCTATTTAGGGTTTCTCCTCTACCACTCGGCGGCCCTCTCGACGACCCTCGTTCCCGATAATATAAAGAGGAAGAAGAAGAAGAAAAAAGAAGAGAAGAAAGAATAGAGGAGACGAACCCTCGAACCCTCGAACCCTAGACGACCCTCTTCTTCCTCTCATGTTCGAGAGGATCGCCGAGGGGTCGGGAGGTTGCCTAGTGTCAAAGGAAACCCTAAATAGCTAGCAAGTGTCATGGGTGTGAGATACATGTGGCCTTCGGTGTCGGACACTACATCCACGTCCCACAAGTGACGTGGGCGTCGAAGCCCGCGCCACTTGTGGGATGTGGATGTAATGTCCGACACCGACGGTACATGTATCTCACACCGACGATACTTTCTATTTAGGGTTTCTCCTCTACCACTCGGCGGCCCTCTCGACGACCCTCGTTCCCGATAAAATAAAGAGGAAGAAGAAGAAGAAAAAAGAAGAGAAGAAAGAATAGAGGAGAAGTCTCCTCTATTCTTTCCTCGCCTCTCTCATGAATGTCCGGCGTTCTCGACCCCCCCCCCTCCCCACGTGTCGAAGAAAAAAAAGAAGAGAAAAAAAGAGGAGAAGAAGAAAGGAATAGAGGAGAAAAGAGAAAAATAGAATATATTCTATTTTTCTCTTTTCTCCTCTATTCCTTTCTTCTTCTCCTCTTTTTTTTCTTCTTTTTTCTTCTTCTTATTTATTTCTCCTCGTCTTCCTCTCCCCTCTCGGCGACCCTAGACCCCCTCTCGACCCTCGACCCCTAGGCGACCGTCGGCCCCTCTTTTTTTTCCTCTTCTATTTTATCCTCTTCTTCCTCTACCGCTCGGCGACCCTCGACGACCCTCGTTCCCGATAAAAAAAGAGGAAGAAGAAGAAAAAAAAGAGGAGAAGAAAGAATAGAGGAGAAGTCTCCTCTATTCTTTCTTCTCCTCTTTTTTTTCTTCTTCTTCCTCTTTTTTTATCCTCTTCCTCCTCTCATGTTCGACGACCCTCGACCCCTCGGCGACCCTAGACCCCCTCTCGACCCCCTCTTCTTCTCCCTCTTCTAATTCATTTGTTCATATTAATATAGAAACAATTTCATATTTACAATAATTAATATCACCAAAAAAATCCTAATTTTTCTAAAGAACTATTTTTTGCATATATACATGAAGATAGATATATACACAGAGAACATATATACACATATATATAAAAAGCAAGCATATATATGAAAAAATATCTATGAACAGAAAAAAAAATCCTAATATAGCTATGAAAAAATATCTATGAACAGAAAAATATCTATGAAAAAACAAGCATATATATACATATATATTTTTTGCATATATACATGAAAAAAAAGCATATAGCAGAAAAAAAAGCATATAACAGAAAAAAGGGTGCCGCGGCCGGACCAGAGGAGGACCGCGACGGCGACGATGGGGGCGGGCGGGCGACGGCGACGGCGGGGCGGCGCGCGGGAGGGCGACGGCGACGGGGCAGGGACGGCGAGCACGGGGCGGCGACGGCGAGCAAGGCGCGCGGGGGCGCGACGAGGACGGCGGGGGCGGCGAGGGCGCCGGCGCGCGGGGCAGGGGCGCGGGGCGACGGCGACGGCGAGCACGGGGCAGGGGAGCGGGGCGACGACGGGGCAGGCCGCGGCGACGGCGACGAGGAGGACGAGCAGCCTGGCGGCGTCGGCGACGGGGAATGGAGCAGTTGGTGAAAATTTCGCAAGGGTTGTATATATAGGCAGAGCAATGGTCCCGGTTCGTGGCACGACCCGTGACCAATGCCCCCCTTTGGTCCCGGTTGGTGCCACGAACCGGGACCAAAGGCCAATTTTCAGCAGCCCAAAGGGCGGGAAGCGGCGGCCTTTGGTCCCGGTTGGTGGCACCAACCGGGACTAAAGGGGGGCAATGGTCACGGTTGGTGCCACGAACCGTGACCAATGCCACCTTTAGTCCCGGTTGGTGCCACCAACCGGGACCAATGCCCTTGTGCGCCCCGCGCCCAGAAGTTTAGTCCCACATCGCTAGCTGAAGGGCGCCGATACTGGTTTATAAGCGCTGCTCTGCCTCCCCTTTCGAGCTCCTCTCAAATGCAGGCTTTCGGGCCTAAACTGCTACTGCCTGTGGGCCTATTGGGCCTCTGCGGGCCTGAATCCTGGCCCATGTAGGGTTTCTAGTCGTATTCAGGCCGTGGAGGCCCAGTAGGAGGCATTTTTTTTGGTTTTTTCTTTTTGTTTCTATATTTTTTTGGTTTTTTATTTTTTTTATTTCTACTTACAACTAAATACTTACAGTTTTTTAGTGATTTCTTTTTGCTTTTAGGTCACAAAAATTATAAACTTTCTATTAGTGCCATTAGTTTTAAATTTTAAATAGTTTAAATTTGAATTTTTAAAAATTTGTGTGAATCACTAGTTTATGAATAACTTTACTATAAAGTTAGAATTTGTTTTCTATTTATTTTTTATTTCTACTTACAACTAAATACTTACAGTTTTTTAGTGATTTGTTTTTGCTTTTAGGTCACAAAAATTATAAACTTTCTGTTAGTGCCTTTAGTTTTAAATTTTAAATAGTTTAAATTTGAATTTTTAAAAATTTGTGTGAATCACTAGTTTATGAATTTTTTTCTTCTTTGCTATTTATTTTTGATTTATACTTACAATTAAATACTTATAGTTTGCTTTTAGGTCACACAAATTATATTCTTTTTGCTATTGAAGAATATTATAGTTTTATTTTAGTTGATCATAACATAATATTTTAATTGATTGTTTTTATTTTCATAAAAGTTTTGTAGTTCATTCTGTTTGCTATTAATTCATTCTTTGAGCTAAATGACTCTGAAATTGGAAAGCATTTCAAAATGAACTCTGAAAAGGTTGAAAGTTGGCATGGTATCATCATTTCACCCACATAGCATGTTCCAAAAAGTAGAGAGGGTTACGACAAAAACTTGATGCACTTCGTGTACAAAATGGACAATCACTTTCGAAGTATCAAAGTTTCAAACCATAAGACATGAAAGCATTTCGAATGAACTCTGAAAAAGTTGAAAGTTGGGATGCATGGTATCATAATTTCACCCACATAGCATTTTCTTATTGCGGGAGAAAGTCTTCACTTTTTCTTCGCTTGTGTCATTTGCTTATTGCGCCGTAACCATGGATAATCTTCATTGTTTTTAAGGATGCTTGGGTCAGCCTTGACATTGAAGGGAGGAATTTCATGAAACTTTTCATAATCTTCAGACATGTCTGTCTTGCCGTCCACTCCCAGGATGTCCCTTTTTCCTGAAAGAACTATGTGGCGCTTTGGCTCATCGTATGATGTATTCGCTTCCTTATCTTTTCTTTTTCTCGGTTTAGTAGACATGTCCTTCACATAGATAACCTGTGCCACATCATTGGCTAGGACGAACGGTTCGTCAGTGTACCCAAGATTTTTCAGATCCACTGTTGTCATTCCGTACTGTGGGTCTACTTGTACCCCACCGCCAAACAGAATGACCCATTTGCACTTAAACAAAGGGACCTTAAAATCAGGTCCGTAGTCAAGTTCCCATATGTCCACTATGTAACCATAATATGTGTCCTTTCCGCTCTCGGTTGCTGCATCAAAGCGGACACCGCTGTTTTGGTTGGTGCTCTTTTGATCTTGGGCGATCGTGTAAAATGTATTCCCATTTATCTCGTATCCTTTGTAAGTCAATACAGTCAAAGATGGTCCCCTGGACAACAAGTACAACTCATCACAAACAGTGTTGTCACCTCTGAGACGTGTTTCCAACCAACTGCTGAAAGTCCTGATGTGTTCACATGTAATCCAGTCGTCGCATTGCTCCGGGTGTTTGGAGCGCAGACTGTTCTTGTGTTCATCGACATACGGGGTCACCAAGGTAGAGTTCTGTAGAACTGTGTAGTGTGCTTGAGACCAAGAATATCCGTCCCTGCATATTATTGAGTCTCTTCCAAGAGTGCCTTTTCCAGTCAGTCTCCCCTCATACCGCGATTTAGGGAGACCTATCTTGTTAAGGCCAGGAATGAAGTCAACACAAAACCCGATAACATCCTCTGTTTGATGGCCCATGGAGATGCTTCCTTCTGGCCTAGCGCGGTTACGGACATATTTCTTTAGGACTCCCATGAACCTCTCAAAGGGGAACATATTGTGTAGAAATACGGGCCCCAGGATGACAATCTCGTCGACTAGATGAACTAGGACGTGCGTCATGATATTGAAGAAGGATGGTGGGAACACCAGCTCGAAACTGACAAGACATTGCGCCACATCACTCCTTAGCCTTGGTACCATTTCTGGATCGATCACCTTCTGAGAGATTGCATTGAGGAATGCACATAGCTTCACAATGGCTAATCGGACGTTTTCCGGTAAAAGCCCCCTCAATGCAACCAGAAGCAGTTGCGTCATAATCACGTGGCAGTCATGAGACTTTAGGTTCTGAAACTTTTTCTCTGGCATATTTATTATTCCCTTTATATTCGATGAGAAGCCAGTCATGACCTTCATACTAAGCAGGCATTCAAAGAAGATTTCTTTCTCTTCTTTCGTAAGAGTGTAGCTGGCAGGACCTTTATACTGCTTCGGAGGCATGTCATCTTTTTTGTGCAAACGTTGCAGGTCCTCCCATGCCTCCGGCGTATCTTTTGTCTTCCCATACACGCCCAAGAAGCCTAGCAGGTTCACGCAAAGGTTCTTCGTCACGTGCATCACGTTGATTGAGGAGCGGACCTCTAGGTCTTTCCAGTAGGGTAGGTCCCAAAATATAGATTTCTTCTTCCACATGGGTGCGTGTCCCTCAGCGTCATTCGGAACAGCTAGTCCACCGGGACCCTTTCCAAAGATGACGTAGGGTAAATCATTGACCATAGCAAGCACGTGATCACCGGTGCGCATGGCGGGCTTCTTCCGGTGATCTGCCTCGCCTTTGAAATGCTTGCCTTTCTTTCGACATTGATGGTTGGTCGGAAGAAATCGACGATGGCCCAGGTACACATTCTTCCTGCATTTGTCCAGGTATATACTTTCAGTGTCATCTAAACAGTGCGTGCATGCGTGGTATCCTTTGTTTGTCTGTCCTGAAAGGTTACTGAGAGCGGGCCAATCGTTGATGGTCACGAACAGCAACGCCTTAAGGTTAAATTCCTCCTGTCTGTGCTCATCCCACGTACGTACACCATTTCCATTCCACAGCTGTAAAAGTTCTTCAACTAATGGCCTTAGGTACACATCAATTTCGTTGCCGGGTTGCTTAGGGCCTTGGATGAGAACTGGCATCATAATGAACTTCCGCTTCATGCACATCCAAGGAGGAAGGTTATACATACATAGAGTCACGGGCCAGGTGCTGTGATTACTGCTCTGCTCCCCGAAAGGATTAATGCCATCCGCGCTTAAAGCAAACCATACATTCCTTGGGTCCTTTGCAAACTCATCCCAGTACTTTCTCTCGATTTTTCTCCACTGCGACCCGTCAGCGGGTGCTCTCAACTTCCCATCTTTCTTTCGTTCTCACTGTGCCATCGCATCAACTTGGCATGCTCTTCGTTTCTGAACAGACGTTTCAACCGTGGTATTATAGGAGCATACCACATCACCTTTGCAGGGACCCTCTTCCTGAGGGGCTCGCCGTCAACATCACCGGGGTCATCTCGTCTGATCTTATACCGCAACGCACCGCATACCGGGCATGCGTTCAGATCCTTGTATGCACCGCGGTAGAGGATGCAGTCATTAGGGCATGCATGTATCTTCTCCACCTCCAATCCTAGAGGGCATACGACCTTCTTTGCTGCGTATGTACTGTCGGGCAATTCGTTATCCTTTGGAAGCTTCTTCTTCAATATTTTCAGTAGCTTCTCAAATCCTTTGTCAGCCACAGCATTCTCTGCCTTCCACTGCAGCAATTCTAGTACGGTACTGAGCTTTGTGTTGCCATCTTCGCAATTGGGGTATAACCCTTTTTTGTGATCCTCTAACATGCGATCGAACTTCAGCTTCTCCTTTTGACTAATGCATTGCGTCCTTGCATCGACAATGACCCGGCGGAGATCATCATCATCGGGCACATCGTCTGGTTCCTCTTGATCTTCAGCAGCTTCACCCTGTGGCAGCATCATTGGGCACATCATCATCTGGTTCCTCTTGATCTTCACCAGCTCCCCCCGTTGCAGCATCACCGTATTCAGGGGGCACATAGTTGTCATCGTACTCTTCTTCTTCGCCGTCTTCCATCATAACCCCTATTTCTCCGTGCCTCGTCCAAACATTATAGTGTGGCATGAAACCCTTGTAAAGCAGGTGGGAGTGAAGGATTTTCCGGTTAGAGTAAGACCTCGTATTCCCACATTCAGTGCATGGACAACACATAAAACCATTCTGCTTGTTTGCCTCAGCCGCATCGAGAAACTCATGCACGCCCTTAATGTACTCGCGGGTGTGTCTGTCACCGTACATCCATTGCCGGTTCATCTGCGTGCATTATATATAATTAAGTGTCCAAATTAATAGAAGTTCATCATCACATTAAAACCAAAGTGCATACATAGTTCTCATCTAACAACATATAGCTCTCCAGAGCATCTAATTAATTAAACCATACATTGAAACTATGTAAAACATTTCAATGCGAAAACAAATGCGATCATAATCGCAACCAAGGTAACAATTGATCCAACGGCATAATGATACCAAGCCTCGGTATGAATGGCATATTTTCTAATCTTTCTAATCTTCAAGCGCATTGCATCCATCTTGATCTTGTGATCATCGACGACATCCGCAACATGCAACTCCAATATCATCTTCTCCTCCTCAATTTTTTTTATTTTTTCC
Source organism: Triticum aestivum (assembly GCF_018294505.1). Lineage (NCBI taxonomy): Eukaryota > Viridiplantae > Streptophyta > Magnoliopsida > Poales > Poaceae > Triticum > Triticum aestivum. Next base: position 27,646,063 of record NC_057809.1, read on the forward strand.
TTCAACAAATTGTTTTCTTCTTCAACTAAATTTAACCTCTCGACAATAGGGTCGGTTGGCATTTCCGATTCACATACATCCTAGATAAATAAAATCTATGTCACGTTGGTCGGCATAATTTTCATAAACAATAAATGAACCAATAGTTATAAAGATAATATACATACCACATCCGAATCATAGACAGGACGAGGGCCGACGGGGGCGGATACCAAAACCATCGCACTATATAAGATGCAATAATAAATGTAAGAAAATGATACAAGTATCTATCTAAACATACAAGTAAGAATATTTTTCCTTTCAGAAAGAAGATAAGAACAAGAGGCTCACCACGGTGGTGTCGGTGATGAGATCGGCGCGGGTGATCGACGGCAGTGAAGACGGGGACGGGGCGTGACGGACCGCTAAATCTAGACAAATCTCGAGGAAAATGGAGCTTGGAGGTCGAGCTTCGAGAGGAGAAAGCTTAAGTAGTGTGGCTCGGGCATTCCATCGAACACCTCATGTGCATAGGAGGTGAGCTAGAGCACCACAAAGCCCTCTCCCCCTCGGCCAGAGAAAACAGAGCACTGGGGTGCTCTGCTCACGAGCGAGGGGTATATATAGGCACCTCATTGGTCCCGGTTGGTGGCATGAGCCGGGACTAAAGGGAAGCCTTTGGTCCCGGTTCGGGCCACCAACCGGGACCAATGATGGTGGGCCAGGAGGGAGGCCCATTGGTCCCGGTTCGTCCCACCAACCGGGACCAAAAGGTCCATACGAACCAGGACCAATGGCCCACGTGGCCCGGCCGGCCCCCTGGGCTCACGAACCGGGACCAATTCCCACATTGGTCCCGGTTCAAGACTGAACCGGGACTAATGGGCTGAGGCGGCCTGGACCATAGCCCCTTTTTCTACTAGTGCTTATGGAAATTATAATAAGATGCCCTCTAATTTTGAGAATAGTGTTAAATAATTTATGAGTTCGCAAAAGAATTTCAATGCTTTGATTGAAGAAAAATTGCTTAAGATTGGTGATTTGGCTAGGAACGTGGATAGAACTACCCTTGATGTCGATTCTTTGAAACTTAGATCTATTTCACATAAGCATGATATCAATGAGTCTCTCAAGGCTATGAGAATTCCCATTGATGAGTGCAAGGAAAGAACCGCTAAGATGCGTGCTAAAAAAGATTGGTTTATAAAAGCGTGTTCTTCTAGCTAGTTTCCGTGAAAATAATGATGAAGATCTTAAAGTGATTGATGTGACTCCTATTGAATTTTTGTTTTCCAATATAAATCTTGAGAAAGATGGGACTGGATATGAGTCAACTTTAGTTAGAAGGCGTCCCAATGATTCGGAGTTTTTAGATATTAATGCAAAAATTGATAAAAGTGGGATTGGAGAGGTTAAAACTTTAGGTAGTAATGAACCCACTCTTTTGGATTTCAAGGAATTTAATTATAATAATTTCTCTTTAATAGATTGTATTTCCTTGTTGCAATCCATGTTGAATTTTCCTCATGCTTATAATCAAAACAAAGCTTTTACTAAACATATCATTGATGCTATGATGCAATCCTTTGAAGAAAAGCTTGAATTGGAAGTTTCTATTCCTACACTAGTAGACAAAGGGTCAAACATGAAGCACATTAGTGCCGGTTTGAATTTGAGCCGGCACTAATGTGTGCATTAGTGCCGGTTCCAACGGCTAGCCGGCCGCTCTCATTAGTACCGGTTCATGGCGAACCTTTAGCACCGGTTCGTGCCACGAACCGGTACTAAAGTGAGTGGTGGCAGGATGTTGTCACTCCGGGGCCCCTCCAGCACCTTTAGTACCGGGTCGTATCACGAACCGGTCCTAAAGGCCGTCCTACATAGACCCTTCGTCCACCCGAGCTCGCTCTGTTCTTCCCCTTTCCCCTCTCCTCTTTGTACTTTTCCCTCTTCCTCTCAATCTCATCACACATTTTGCCCAAAATTTGTCAAGATTTGAAGGCCCCCATCCATTCAAATGATCACAAAGGTTAGCAACTTTTTCCTTTCATCTCTCATTGCTAGATTAGCTCGTGCAATGCTTTATATAGTGATTGATTTTTGAGTTTAGTAATTTGGGAGGAATTATATATATGTGCTAGTATTTGATTTATATGCAATTTTAGGTCAAAAATAACACTTAGTTTGCATATGTAGGTGTGGTTTACGTAGTACCTTCTAAATCTCCGTCGTAACCACCGTCGATCGCTCGCAACGTCCCGTCACCAGCACCACCTTTTGGTGAGCCTCTTGTTCATGAAGTTTTATATAAAAAATTGATGTTTGTGTGATTTGGATATATAGTTACTCGTATAATTATCTTACCCATACGTTGTTTGTTATACATAGTGCCATGGTTTTGATATCCGTCCCCGTTGGCCCTCGTCCGGGTTATGATTCGGATGTGGTATATTCTATTTTAAAACTATTCATTGCATTTCGTGTTTATGACAAATTATGCCCATCAAGTTGACATAGATATTTGTATGTAGGAGGTAGTTGAAACGGAAATTCCAACCGACCCTATTGTCGAGAGGTTAAATTTAGTTGAAAGAGAAAACGAGGATTTGAAGGAAAAATTGAAAAGAATTGAGGGGGAGAAGATGGAATTGGAGTTGCATGTTGCCGATGTCGTCGATGATCACAAGATTAAGATGGAGAAAATGCGCTTGAAGATTAGAAAGATTAGAAAATATGCCATTCATAGTGAGGCTTGGTAGCATTATGCTGTTGGATCAATTGTTACCTTAGTTGCGATCTTGATCGCATTTGTTGTTGCATTTAAATTCTTTAGCTAGGGACTTATTTGTTTGTTGCATTTAAGTGTTGTATGATCTTTATGTATGAACCTTATGTATTGTATTAATTTGATGTTTTCGGTGTTGTGTATTGAAGATGAGCCGGCAATGGATGTACGATGACTGATGCTCTCCCAAGTTCATTAATGGCGTGCGTACTTTTCTGCTTGCGGCTGAGGCAAACAAGCGAGCGGATGGTTGTATGCCTTGTCCATGTGCTGGCTGTAAGAATGGTCACAGTTACTCTACGTCAAGAACCATTCACGTCCACCTGTTTGAGTCTGGTTTCATGCCCCACTATAATGTTTGGACCAAGCATGGAGAAAGAGGGGTTATGATGGAAGACAATGAAGAAGAAGAGGACGACGAAAGCTATCCTGGCCATGGGTTCCCTGAATACGGTGATACAACAATGAGGGAAGAAGCTGAGCCGGTAATGCGGGAAGAAGCTGAGCCGGCAATGCGGGAAGAAGCTGAACAAGAGGCACGGATGAGCCCGTTGATGATCTAGGTCGGGCCATTGCCGATGCAAAGAGAAACCGCGCTAGTGATTTGGAGAAGAAGAAGTTGCAGCGCATGTTAGAGGATCACAAAAATTGTTGTACCCGAATTGCGTAGGTGACAAGAAAAAGCTAGGCACCACACTGGAATTGCTGCAATGGAAGGCAAAGAATGGTGTATCTGACATGGGATTTGGAAAGTTGCTGGTAATGATAAAGGATATGCTTCCAAAGGACAACAAATTGCTCGAGAGTACGTACGAAGCAAAGAAGATTGTCTGCCCTCTAGGGTTAGAGGTGCAGATGATACATGCATGCCCTAATGATTGCATCCCCTACCACGGTGAGTATGAGGATTTGAAAGCTTGCCCGGTATGAGGTGCATTGCGCTATAAGATCAGCCACGATGACCATGGTGATGTCGAGGGCGAGCGCCCCAGGAAGAAGATACCTGCCAAGGTGATGTGGTATGCTCCTATAATACCATGGCTGAAACGTTTGTTCCAAAACAATGAGCATGCCAAGGCGATGTGATGGCACAGAGAAGACCGTAAGAAAGACGGAAAGTTGAGAGTACCCGCTGACGGGTCGCAGTGGAGAAAAATCGAAAGAAAGTACGGGAAGGAGTTTGCAGATGACGCAAGGAACGTATGGTTTGGTCTAAGCGCAGATGGCATTAATCCTTTTGGGGAGCAGAGCAGCAACCATAGCACCTGGCCTGTGACTCTATGTTTGTATAACCTTCCTCCTTGGTTGTGCATGAAGCGGAAGTTCATTATGATGCCAGTGCTCATCCAAGGCCCTAAGTGTCAGGACCCCGATTCCAAGTCACATCGTTCTAGCCGGTAACACCTCATATCACTTTGCGGCCTCATGCACGGTATCCCACAGGTGTCGCCTTACCATGGCCCGGGACCGTTTGCGCCTTTTGGCTCACGTATATGATAGTGTCGCTAGCATCCATATGACAGAGAACCCGGGCCGACATGGCTAGTCGTGAACCCAAAGCGGCACAGACCTATGGAGACAGGCATACATGAATCACATCAAGCATGTCAGTCATCAGTGAGTGAATCCGGGCTGTAGCACTGGGCTAACAGGACTCCGGGGAACCCGGGCTGTAGCAGGCTAGGCAGGACTCCGGATGTCACCGCGTGACATTTCCCCGAAGGGACAGACATAGGAACGACGTGAAACACATGCCGGCCAGTCAAGTGTCCTGAGCAGTAGTGCTGGGCTAGCAGGACTCCGGTGAACCGGGCTGTAGCGGACTACTATGGCTCGAGGAACACTAGACTACGTTTCCCCATAAGAAAGGCTGCCAAGGATAAACAACTAGATTGTCGGATCCCACTCATACCAAGCATTTCAATCATACACACAATATGCCCGATATGAGTACATACAACATGGCATCACAAGAAAACTCTACAACTCAAATACTTTATTTAAAGGCTCCAGAGAGCCATACATAACATGTTCATACAGATAGGGGTCACATGACCCGACACTCAAGTCATACAATCATACAAGCACAAGCGGAAGCAACTAGTCTGAGTACAGACACTAGAAAGAAAGAAGGCTTCTCGAAGCCTGTCTATCTACATAGGTCTCTCCATGGCCAGGATCACCACCTGGGTGGCTAGTCACTCGTCGACGTCAAGGTCTACGTAGAACCCATCGGAGGGGCGGTGTTGTCATCTGAAAACCGTAATTAAGCAAACATGAGTACAAAGGTACTCAGCAAGTCTTACAACATAACCTACTATAAATGCTCATTCTCAAGAAGGTGGTGGGGTTATTGCAGCAAGCCAGCTTTGACTCTTGGCTAAGCTATCCTACGGAACTCCACTAGTAAAATAGTTTTCGCACACGAGTCCACTACTCACCAACATAATACTCCACCGGGGATCCTCTCTCGTCATCCTACGAGAGGGCCATCCTCGGTACTCACACTTATCTTGAGTCTTTTAGTAATAACCATTAACTTGTCTATGAACTGTATAGGCAACCAGGTAGTCCTTTACCGCGGACGCGGCTATTCGAATAGTTTTATACCCTGCAGGGGTGTACTTCCTCATACACGCTTTCACCACTTACCGCCGTTTACACGACATGTACTCGGCAACCTTCAAGCCTTGGCCCAACGAGGGTGTCGGCCACGGCCTACCTAAACACTCAAATCTCTAGTCCAGGTGCATCGCCTATCCAAGTTCCATCCGCAGGGAGTCCGGCCGAGGTTTCCACATACGGCCCCGAACGATGTGAACAGGGTTCCCGAGACACCAAACAGGTGACTCGGTACACCGTGCCACGGTGTATCTACCGCAACATAGCCCACCCCTAGGGTCAGTGCTACGCACGGCCGCCAACACATAACCTACAAACACCAGAAACTATTTGCAACTCCTGGACAGAGTACTAGGGTATTTAAGAAGCCGAGAGGGTCAATTAAGGATCCCAATGCATGGTAGTAGCTGAATCTTAAAATCACACATACAGATCTCAGTTCTTAGGGACGGCCTCAATAAAACAACCCACCATGTACTCCTACATGGCCTCTCATCGATACCTTTACCAAATCATGTTCATCACATCCCTCACATTACCGATATAACCATTTCACTCTAGCCCATCACCCAGATGGACCAGACCTGACACAACTCTAAGCATAGCAGGCATAGCAAGGTAGGAAACACATACCTGGCTCAATCAACTCCTACACATGCTAGTGGGTTTCATCTAGTTACTGTGGCAATGACAGGTCATGCAGAGGAAAAGGGTTCAACTACCGTAGCACACAACAATTTGAATCGCGTTGTCTTAATGCAGTAAACAAGAGCAGAAGCGAGAACATGGGTTTGTATCAGAATGATCAATGGTTGTTTGCCTGTTGTAGTGGTAGTAGGGTACTGCCCTTCAGACGGATACTCGGGGTTATCCTCGGAGGCAGAACCTACCACGAAAGATACACCGAACATAATCAACACATGACAATATGCAACGGTATGATGCATGCTATGACATGGCAAAATGAATGTGTCTTGGCCTAATGCAAGCTGAAACAGGATGGAATGAACTCATTTGAATCAAAGATTCAAATGTTAGCTCATTTAACATGGCCTTATTAGTGCATTATCTTATTCTGCTTAAATAGCAAGGTTAACTTGTTTTGTCATGCATGAAACCATTACAGATGGACAGATTGAATTTTTTTGATCATTTTTCATATATAAATCTTTGCATTTGGAGCTATGGTTGATTTTCTAAGATTTTTAGAAGTTTTGGCTATTTACTGGAATTTCCTATTAAAGAATAAATCCAGTAATTGAATTAATGCGTCAGCATGACATAGGTGTGATGTCAGCGGGTCAACTGGGTTGGCCAGGTCAAACCTGACTGGCGGGCCCTGTCTGTCAGTGACTCAGCTAATTAACAGAGTTAAATTAACTCTAATTAACTAAAAGTGGGGCCTGGGCCCACATGTCAGTGACTGAACTAATTAAATTTAGTTAAAACAAATCCTAAACTAATCAGCAGGCCGGCCCCACCTGTCATAGACTAACCTGGGCCCACACGGGGGTCAAACAGGGTAAACTCGCCGGCGTCTAGCCGCCGGCGAGGCCAGACGCGGCGGAGCAGTGCGGGATTTGCACTCTGGCGACCAAATGGGCGGCGGAGACTATCTACGTGATGCGGGGAGGAAGCCGCCTTTGGAAATATGCCCTAGAGGCAATAATAAATTGATTATTACTATATTTCCTTGTTCATGATAATCGTTTATTATCCATGCTAGAATTGTATTGATAGGAAACTCAGATACATGTGTGGATACATAGACAACACCATGTCCCTAGTAAGCCTCTAGTTGACTAGCTCGTTGATCAATAGATGGTTACAGTTTCCTGACCATGGACATTGGATGTCATTGATAACGGGATCACATCATTAGGAGAATGATGTGATGGACAAGAACCAATCCTAAGCCTAGCACAAGATCATGTAGTTCGTATGCTAAAGCTTTTCTAATGTCAAGTATCATTTCCTTAGACCATGAGATTGTGCAACTCCCGGATACCGTGGGAGTGCTTTGAGTGTGCGAAACGTCACAACGTAACTGGGTGGCTATAAAGGTACACTACAGGTATCTCCAAAAGTGTCTATTGGGTTGGCACGAATCGAGACTGGGATTTGTCACTCCGTGTAAACGGAGAGGTATCTCTGGGCCCACTCGGTAGGACATCATCATAATGTGCACAATGTGACCAAGGAGTTGATCACGGGATGATGTGTTACGGAACGAGTAAAGAGACTTGCCGGTAACAAGATTGAACAAGGTATCGGCATACCGACGATCGAATCTCGGGCAAGTATCGTACCGATGGACAAAGGGAATTGCATACGGGGTTGATTAAGTCCTTGACATCGTGGTTCATCCGATGAGATCATCGTGGAACATGTGGGAGCCAACATGGGTATCCAGATCCCGCTGTTGGTTATTGATCGGAGAGTCATCTCGGTCATGTCTGCATGTCTCCTGAACCCGTAGGGTCTACACACTTAAGGTTCGATGACGCTAGGGTTATAAAGGAAGTTTGTATGTGGTTACCGAATGTTGTTCGGAGTCCCGGATGAGATCCCGAACGTCATGAAGAGTTCCGGAATGGTCCGGAGGTAAAGATTTATATATGGGAAGTCCTGTTTTGGTCACCGGAAAAGTTTCGGGTTTTATCGGTAACGTACCGGGACCACCGGGAGGGTCCCGGGGGTCCACCAAGTGGGGCCACAAGCCCCGGAGGGCTGCATGGGCCAAGTGTGGGAGGGGACCAGCCCCAGGTGGGCTGGTGCGGCCCCCCACCAAGGCCCAAGGCGCAAGGAAGAGGGGAAGGGGGCAAACCCTAGGGCAGATGGGCCCTAAGGCCCACCCTGGTGCGCCTCCCCCTCTCCCCTCCCCTTGGCCGCCCCTAGATGGGATCTAGGGGGCTGCCGCCACCCCTAGGGAGGGAACCCTAGGTGGGGGCGCAACCCATCCCCTCCCCCTATATATAGTTGAGGTTTGGGCTGCCCAATACACATGAGTTCCTCTCTTTCTTGGCACAGCCCTATCCCTCTCTTTCTCCTCATATCTCGCAGTGCTTGGTGAAGCCCTGCTGGATCACCATGCTCCGCCATCACTACCACGCCGTTGTGCTGCTGTTGGATGGAGTCTTCCTCAACCTCTCCCTCTCTCCTTGCTGGATCAAGGCATGGGAGACATCGTCGGGCTGTACGTGTGTTGAACGCGGAGGTGCCGTCCGTTCGGCACTAGGATCTCCGGTGATTTGGATCACAACGAGTACGACTCCTTCAACCCCGTTCTCTTGAACGCTTCCACTTAGCGATCTACAAGGGTATGTAGATGCACTCTCCTTCCCCTCGTTGCTGGTTTCTCCATAGATAGATCTTGGTGACACGTAGGAAACTTTTGAATTTCTGCTACGTTCCCCAATAGTGGCATCATGAGCTAGGTCTATTGCGTAGATTCTATGCACGAGTAGAACACAAAGTAGTTGTGGGCGTTGATTTTGTTCAATATGCTTACCGTTACTAGTCCAATCTTGTTTCGACGGTATTGTGGGATGAAGCGGCCCGGACCGACCTTACACGTACTCTTACGTGAGACAGGTTCCACCGACTGACATGCACTAGTTGCATAAGGTGACTAGCGGGTGCCAGTCTCTCCCACTTTAGTCAGAACGGATTCGATGAAAAGGGTCGTTATGAAGGGTAAATAGCAATTGGCATATCACGTTGTATTTTTGCGTAGGTAAGAAACGTTCTTGCTAGAAACCCATAGCAGCCACGTAAAACATGCAAACAACAATTAGAGGACGTCTAACTTGTTTTTGCAGGGTATGCTATGTGATGTGATATGGCCAAGAAGAATGTGATGAATGATATGTGATGTATGAGATTGACCATGTTCTTGTAATAGGAATCATGACTTGCATGTCGATGAGTATGACAACCGGCAGGAGCCATAGGAGTTGTCTTTATTTATTGTATGACCTACGTGTCATTGAACAACGCCATGTAATTACTTTACTTTATTGCTAACTGGTAGCCATAGTGGTAGAAGTAATAAGTTGGCGAGACAACTTCATGGAGACACAATGATGGAGATCATGGTGTCATGCCGGTGACGATGATGATCATGGAGCCCCGAAGATGGAGATCAAAAGGAGCAATATGATATTGGCCATATCATGTCACTATTTGATTGCATGTGATGTTTATAATGTTTATACATCTTATTTGCTTAGAATGACGGTAGTAAATAAGATGATCCCTCATTAAAATTTCAAGAAAGTGTTCCCCCTAACTGTGCACCGTTGCGAAAGTTCGTCCTTTTGAAGCACCACGTGATGATCGGGTGTGATAGATTCTTACGTTCGAATACAACGGGTGTTGACGAGCCTAGCATGTACAGACATGGCCTCGGAACACATGCAAAACACTTAGGTTGACTTGACGAGCCTAGCATGTACAGACATGGCCTCGGAACACAAGAGACCGAAAGGTCGAGCATGAGTCGTATGGTAGATACGATCAACATGAAGATGTTCACCGATGTTGACTAGTCCGTCTCACGTGATGATCGGACACGGCCTAGTTGACTCGGATCATGTAATCACTTAGATGACTAGAGGGATGTCTATCTGAGTGGGAGTTCATAAGATGAACTTAATTATCCTGAACATAGTCAAAAGGACTTTGCAAATTATGTCGTAGCTCACGCTATAGTTCTACTGTTTAGATATGTTCCTAGAGAAAATTTAGTTGAAAGTTGATAGTAGCAATTATGCGGACTAGGTCCGTAAACTGAGGATTGTCCTCATTGCTTCATAGAAGGTTTATGTCCTTAATGCACCGCTCAGTGTGCTGAACCTCGAACGTCGTCTGTGGATGTTGCGAACATCTGACATACACATTTTGATAACTACGTGATAGTTCAGTTAAACGGTTTAGAGTTGAGGCACCGAAGACGTTTTGAAACGTCACGAAACATATGAGATGTTTCGAGGGCTGAAATTGGGATTTCAGGATCGTGCCCACATCAAGAGGTATAAGACCTCCGACGATTTTTCTTAGCCTGCAAACTAAGGGAGAAAAGCTCAACTGTTGAGCTTGTGCTCAGATTGTCTGAGTACAACAATCATTTGAATCGAGTGGGAGTTGATCTTCCAGATGAGATAGTGATGTTTCTCCGAAGTCATTACCACCAAGCTGCTAGAGCTTCGTGATGAACTATAATATATCAGGGACATATATGATGATCCTTGAGATATTCGCGATGTTTGACACCACAAAAGTAGAAATCAAGAAGGAGCATCAATTGTTGATGGTTGGTGAAACCACTAGTTTCAAGAAGGGCAAGGGCAAGAAGGGATACTTCATGAAATGGCAATTCAGCTGCTGCTCTAGTGAAGAAACCCAAGGTTGAACCCAAACCCGAGACTAAGTGCTTCTGTAATAAGGGAAACAACCACTGGAGCAGAATTACCCTAGATACTTGGTAGATGAGAAGGCTGGCAAAGTCGATAGAAGTATATTGGATATACATTGTGTTAATGTGTACTTTACTAGTACTCCTAGTAGCACCATGGTATTAGATACCGGTTCGGATGCTAAATGTTAGTAAACTCGAAATAAAAGGCTGCAGAGTAAACGGAGACTAGCCAAAGGTGAGCTGGCAAAATGTGTTGGAAGTTTTTCCAAGCTTGATGTCATCAAGCATCGCACGCTCCCTCTACCATCGAGATCGGTGTTTGCGTTGAGCATAGACATGATTGGATTATGTCTATCGCAATACGGTTATTCATTTAAGGAGAATAATGGTTACTCTGTTTATTTGAATAATACCTTCAATGGTCTTGCACCTAAAATGAATGGTTTATTGAATCTCGATCGTAGTGATACACATGTTCATGCCAGAAGATATAAGATAGTAATGATAGTACCACCTACTTGTGGCACTGCCATGTAAGTCATATCGGTATAAAACGCATGAAGAAGCTCCATGTTGATGGATCTTTGGGCTCACTCGTTTTTGAAAAGTTTGAGACATGCGAACCATGTCTATTGGTGTATATGCATGAAGAAACTCCATGCAAATGGACCGTTTGGACTCACTCGATTTTGAATCACTTGAGACATGCAAATCATACCACATGGGCAAGATGACTGAAAGCCTCGTTTTCAGTAAAATGGAACTAGAAAGAAACTTGTTGGAAGTAATACATTTTGATGTGTGCAGTCCAATGAGTGCTGAGGCATGTAGTGGATTTCATTATGTTCTTACTTCACAGATGATTTGAGTAGATACTGAGTATATTTACTTGATGAAACATAAGTCTGAATTATTGAAAGGTTCAAGTAATTTCAGAGTGAAGTTGAACATCGTCGTGACAAGAGGATAAAATGTCTATGATATGATCGTAGAGATGAATATCTGAATTACGAGTTTGGCACAAAATTAAGACATTATGGAAATTGTTTCACAACTAATACAGTCTGGAACACCACAGTGTGATGGTGTGTCCGAATATCATAACTGCACCCTATTGGATATGATGCATACCATGATGTCTCTTATCAAATTACCACGATAGTTTATGGGTTAGGCATTAGAGACAACCACATTCACTTTAAATAGGGCACCACGTAATTCCGATGAGATGACACCGTATGAACTATGGTTTAGAGAAACCTAAGCTGTCATTTCTTAAAAGTTTGGGGCTGCGACGCTTATGTGAAAAAGTTTTAGGCTGATAAGCTCGAACCCAAAGCGGATAAATGCATCTTCATAGGACACCCAAAATAGTTGGGTATACCTCCTGTCTCAGATCCGAAAGCAATAAGGGATTGTTTCTAGAATCGAGTCCTTTCTCGAGGAAAGGTTTCTCTCGAAAGAATTGAGTGTGATGATGGTGGAGATTTGATGAGGTTATTGAACTGTCTCTTCAACTAGTGTGTGGCAGGGCACAGGGAGTTGTTCCTGTGGCACCTACACCAATTGAAGTGGAAGCTTATGATAGTGATCATGAAACTTCAGATCAAGTCACTACCAAACCTCGTGGGATGACAAGGATGCGTACTACTTCAGAGTGGTACGTAATCCTATCTTGGAAGTCATGTTGCTAGACAACAATGAACCTACAAGCTATGGAGAAGCAATGGTGGGCCTGGATTCCAAAATGGCTCGAAGCCATATAATCCGAGAGAGGATCCATCTATGAAAACAAAGTGTAGACTTTGGAAGAACTACTTGATGGTCGTAAGGCTGTTAGGTACATAGGGATTTTAAAAGGAAGACGGACAATGATAGTAAGTATCACCATTAAGAAAGCTTGACTTGTCGTTAAGATGTTTTCCGACAAGTTCAAGGAGTTGACTACGATGAGACTTTCTCACTCGTAGCGATGCTAAGAGTCTGTTGGAATTATATTAGCGATTACTGCATTATTTATGAAATCTTGCAGATAGGATATCAAAACATTGTTTCCTCGATGTTTTTTTGAGGAAAGGTTGTATGTGATACAACCAGAAGGTTTTGTCAATCCTGAAAGATGCTAACAAGTATGCAAAGCTCCAGCAATCCTTCTAAGGACTGGAGTAAGCATCTCGGAGTTGGAATGTATGCTTTGATGAGATGATCAAAGTTTTGGGTGTATACAAAGTTTATGAGAAACTTGTATTTCCAAAGAAGTGAGTGGGAGCACTATAGAATTTCTGATGAGTATATGTTGTTAACATATTGTTGATCGGAAATGATGTAGAATTTCTGGAAAGCATGCAGAGTTATTTGAAAAGTGTTTTTCAATGGAAAGCCTGGATTAAGCTACTTGAACATTGAGCATGAAGATCTATAAGGATAGATCAAAACGCTTAATGGTAATTTCAAATGAGCACATACCTTGACATGATCTTGAAGGTGTTCAAGATGGATCAGTCAAAGAAGGAGTTCTTGCCTGAGTTGTAAGGTATGAAGTTAAGACTTAAAGCTCGACCACGGAAGAAGAAAGAGGAAGGACGAAGGTCGTCCCCTATGCTTTTGTCATAGGCTCTCTACAGTATGCTATGTTGTGTGCCGCACTTGAAGTGTGCCTTGCCATGAGTCAGTCAAGGGGTACAAGAGTGATCCAAGAATGGATCACAAGACAACGGTCAAAGTTATCCTTAGTAACTAGTGGACTAAGGAATTTTCTCGATTATGGAGGTGGTAAAAGAGTTCGTCGTAAAGGGTTACGCCGATGCAAACTTTGACACTAATCTAGATTATTCTGAGTAGTAGACTGGATTCGTATAGTAGAACAGTTATTTGGAATAGCTCCAAATAGAACGTGGTAGCTGCATCTAGGAGATGACATAGAGATTTGTAAAGCACACACGGATCTGAAAGATTCAGACCCGTTGACTATAACATCTCTCACAAGCATAACATGATCAAACCCAGAACTCATCGAGTGTTAATCACATGGTAATGTGAACTAGATTATTGACTCTAGTAAACTCTTTGGGTGTTAGTCACATGGGGATGTGACCTTGAGTGTTTATCACATATCGATGTGAACTGGATTATTGACTCTAGTGCAAGTGGGAGACTGTTGGAAATATGCCCTAGAGGAAATAATAAATTTATTATTATTATATTTCCTTGTTCATGATAATCGTTTATTATCCATGCTAGAATTGTATTGATAGGAAACTCAGATACATGTGTGGATACATAGACAACACCATGTCCCTAGTAAGCCTCTAGTTGACTAGCTCGTTGATCAATAGATGGTTACAGTTTCCTAACCATGGACATTGGATGTCATTGATAACGGGATCACATCATTAGGAGAATGATGTGATGGACAAGACCCAATCCTAAGCCTAGCACAAGATCATGTAGTTCGTATGCTAAAGCTTTTCTAATGTCAAGTATCATTTCCTTAGACCATGAGATTGTGCAACTCTCGGATACCGTAGGAGTGCTTTGGGTGTGCCAAATGTCACAACGTAACTGGGTGGCTATGAAGGTACACTACAAGTATCTCCAAAAGTGTCTGTTGGGTTGGCACGAATCGAGACTGGGATTTGTCACTCCGTGTAAACGGAGAGGTATCTCTGGGCCCACTCGATAGGACATCATCATAATGTGCACAATGTGACCAAGGAGTTGATCACGGGATGATGTGTTACGGAACGAGTAAAGAGACTTGCCGGTAACGAGATTGAACAAGGTATCGGCATACCGACGATCGAATCTCGGGCAAGTATCGTACCGATGGACAAAGGGAATTGCATACGGGATTAATTAAGTCCTTGACATCGTGGTTCATCCGATGAGATCATCGTGGAACATGTGGGAGCCAACATGGGTATCCAGATCCCGCTGTTGGTTATTGACCGGAGAGTCATCTCGGTCATGTTTGCATGTCTCCCGAACCCGTAGGGTCTACACACTTAAGGTTCGATGACGCTAGGGTTATAAAGGAAGTTTGTATGTGGTTACCGAATGTTGTTCGGAGTCCCGGATGAGATCCCGGACGTCATGAGGAGTTCCGGAATGGTCCGGAGGTAAAGATTTATATATAGGAAGTCCTGTTTTGGTCACCGGAAAAGTTTCGGGTTTTATTGGTAACGTACCGGGACCACCGACAGGGTCCCGGGGGTCCACCAAGTGGGGCCACAAGCCCCGGAGGGCTGCATGGGCCAAGTGTGGGAGGGGACCAGCCCCAGGTGGGCTGGTGCGCCCCCCCACCAAGGCCCAAGGCGCAAGGAAGAGGGGAAGGGGGCAAACCCTAGGGCAGATGGGCCCTAAGGCCCACCCTAGTGCGCCTCCCCCTCTCCCCTCCCCTTGGCCGCCCCTAGATGGGATCTAGGGGGCTGCCGCCACCCCTAGGGAGGGAACCCTAGGTGGGGGCGCAGCCCCTCCCCTCCCCCTATATATAGTTGAGGTTTGGGCTGCCCAATACACATGAGTTCCTCTCTTTCTTGGCGCAGCCCTATCCCTCTCTTTCTCCTCATATCTCGTAGTGCTTGGCGAAGCCCTGCTGGATCACCATGCTCCTCCATCACCACCACGCCATTGTGCTACTGCTGGATGGAGTCTTCCTCAACCTCTCCCTCTCTCCTTGCTGGATCAAGGCATGGGAGACGTCATCGGGCTGTACGTGTGTTGAACGCGGAGGTGCCGTCCGTTCGGCACTAGGATCTCCGGTGATTTGGATCACGATGAGTACGACTCCTTCAACCCCGCACTACTAGGAAAAGGCCTACTAATGGCGCACCAGTTTTGCCTACTAATGGCGCATCACTGGTGCGCCATTACTAGCACGCCATTAGTAATTTTTACTAATGGCGCACCACTGGTGCGCCATTAGTATCTGGTATACTAATGGCGCACCACTGGTGCGCCATTAGTATAGGCCACAGGTGCACCATTAGTATACCAGATACTAATGGCGCACCGCGTGGTGCGCCATTAGTATACCATTCGGTGCTCCACTGGTATTCCCTCCAGGTGCGCCACTAATAACCTTATAGGTGCGCCACTAGTAATAAAGGAAGGTGCGCCACTAATAAGGGCTTAAATGCGCCACTACTAATGTATTTGGAAAACAAAAAAAAATCTAAATTTACAGAAAAAAACCTATAAGGAAAAATAATTTAAAAACAAAAAATGAAATAGAATCATAATTTTTATTATAGTAAGAATATTACAATGTCTTTACAAGTTTCCAATAAAAGGGAAATTGCAAGGAAATAAAAAAAATCCTAAAGCTAATCTTCTAGTAATCTTCTCTTCTTTTTCTTCACTTTATCCCTGCAAAATGTAACAAAATAAACACAAACACAAACAAACTATTTATAACATGTCAATACTGTCATTTTTTCAGACCAAGTAACTAACAACTTCAGTGAGACAGGCACAGTGCAGTGTGAATTTCAATTGGCTAAATCATATATAGAAATCAGTATCTTCTCTATGAACCTGAAACTGAGATGACTGGACTAATTTTGCACATTTGATTTATGAATTTATTCTTCTTCGACAACCAACTAAACTTCGGATCACCTACTAAGCATCTGTACATACTACATAGGCTGATTAATCCAACAGCCACAATGCAAATATTGACTATTTCCATTCAACTTCTTCACTTACTCATTATTATCTAATGAAACCATTCGTAACTAATGAAGCAGATTGGCTAAAGTTATTATCAAGTCCTAAGTCCTAATTGAAGCAGATCTGCTAGGGTTCTTCTCGCTAGCCCCTCATGGCCAACCGTTTCGGAACAGGCAGGCAGAGCTGCTTGGCCGGTGGCTAGGGAGTCGCTGGTGATGTTGGGCATCTCACACGAGCACCTGGCTATTTGAGGAAACCGAAATAGTAGCATAAACAAGATTGATTCCGAGGAAATGATAGAACCTATTCTATCAAAGTGCTACTCCCCCCGTTCCATAATTCCAGTCGTGGTTTTTTAACTAAAACCATGAAGAGAACTATGGAATGGAGGGAGTAGAAAACAATAGCATGCTTAAAATTCTACCATACACAGCAGCAACAGACATTACACAAGCATTTATTTATTTATTGCATTTGGCACAAGTTAAAAATTCTCACAAGCAGAGGCGGTCCTATCAGACAAAAAGAACATGGACCGCTCATTACAAAGCACTTCTACTGCAGTATCATGGAGTAGGAAAAGGGGCTTAAGCAGCAAAGAAGTATAATAAGAGAAAAAAACACTATGGCGGCTGGAACTAGAAGAGCACCATCACAGGTTCGAAACATCACCATGGAGTCGATGGCCGGCATAGCCCATGGCAGGGCTGGATGGGCAGCATAATAACACAATAAAAGTTTGATGTATACTTATTCGTTTGAAAAGATGCAAGCTTATTTACACCCTAGGACTGTTGATTAGGGTCTGGATGGTATTTTTGTTCCTTGCGTAAGTAAGAGAAGGACTAGCATCCATAGTAGAAAGAAGGGTAAACATACATAAAGGAAAGTTTTTATAGCGTCACGACCGAAAGAGGCTACGTGCGGCTGGGTGAAATGGACAAGGTTTCATGTATGCAATATATTATAGAAAAATAAGTGTTGACAGAAAATGAAAGATTTCCTGTCAAACAAACAGAGCTTCATTTTGTAACATTTCTGACCCACATGATAATTGTACAACATAGTAGAGGAGACCACTGTACATACATGTGTTGAATGAAGCAGACTAAGAAATATTGGGTGGGTATAAAGAATACAATAGTACGGTAGCTGATGTAAACAAGTGCAGAGTTGCATCCACAGAATAGGTAACAAATTAAATAGCCCTGGTGCCAACAGTAGAGTTCGTGTATCCAATCCATCCTTTGTTTAACACAGCAGCTCCAACTCTTGTGTAACAAATTAAGTTTGGCATGGGCACACATAAAGCACTGACATTTTCATGGCTCGATGGCCGTGGGCTAAGGGAGCAGAGGAGGAGGTGCGGCTCACCTCACATGGCGGCGGAACCGAGGGATGAAGGTGCGGCGCACCGGAGCAGGCAGAGGTGCCTTGTGTTGGCCAAACACGTGGCCAGCAGCAGAGAAGCGCTTCTCTTGCTCGACGGATGTTGGGTGTGTGTGAGGCGTGCTCCTGCCTGCCTGCCTGCGTGAGGAACGGGAGGACCATTAGAGAAGAGAAGGGAAGGGAAGAAGAGCAGGTAGAGGATGGCAAGGGGAGAGGAGGGAATCAAAATCAAAGATGAGAAGATGACCTTGAGGAGGAGCAGGGGAAGAGCGGAGCAGCAGAAACAGAGGCCTTCCTCTCCCGGTGGTGAGGACCGAGGCGACCTCCGTCACGGCCTAGCCAGGTCGACGACTCTGGCGACCGTGGCTGCCAGATCCGGTGTCACCATGGCCGGCCTCCTCCTGTGGTGCCTGCTAGGTCGCCATGGCCGCGGGCTCCTTGTCCGTGGCGGCTGGATCTGGGGCCTTGGGGTGGCGGGGAGCTCCTCCTCCTGCAGCTCGGCGGCCTCCACACCCCGGAGCAACGCCGTCGCCGGAGGACGTGGTCACCTGCTCTCCTCTGGATCCGGTGAGGAGGGTTGGGGAAGGAGCTCACCACGGCTCCATGCCCTGGATCTGGTGTGAGGGAGGGGGAAGGGAGCTCGCCGTGGTCAGGAGGGAGAGGAAGAGGCGGGCGGCCGGGGCTTCCCGATCTAAATCAAAGTCGAGGGAGGTGGGTGGGTGTGTCAGGAGGAAGGTGAGGGGGAGAGAACGTGACAAGATGGAGGGGATAAGGGGTGATAGCAATGGCGCACTGGTAGGGGTGCGCCATACGTATAGATAGCAATGGCGCATCTCTTACTGGTGCGCCATTACTAGTTTAAACTAGTAATGGTGCACGGTGGAACAGTGCGCTATTAGTAGTTTTGCAAAAAAAAGTAATAAAAATATAATAAAAAAACAACATTAGTGGCGCACTTTTCGACAGGTGCGCCATTACTAGTTACAACTAGTAATGGCGCACTGTGTCTGGATGCGCCATTAGTATGTTTGGACAGGCGCACTAGTTCAAAAAAAATTGATACTAATGGCGCACCCTGGGCCAGGTGCGCCATTAGTAGTTTCAACTCTAATGGCGTATCAGAAGGTGGTGCGCCATTAGTATATACCCTTGTAGAGGACTTAGGACTTGATAATAACTTTAGCCAATCTGCTTCATTAGTTACGAATGGTTTCATTAGATAATAATGAGTAAGTGAAGAAGTTGAATGGAAATAGTCAATATTTGCATTGTGGCTGTTGGATTAATCAGCCTATGTAGTATGTACAGATGCTTAGAAGGTGATCCGAAGTTGGAGAGGTCGGGGATGAGCTGATGCGGCGGGGGTGGTGAAGGGGATCTCTGGTGGCCGGAGTTGAGGACGAGCTCGGTGCAGCGTCTCCGAGGCGAGCAAGCGCTCGGGCGCGGCCTACTCGATGTAGTCGATGGCGGCGGAGCTCGTGGACACGATGGCGCGGCGCGAGGACGACGGAAGGCACGGCTACGACGACGGTGCGGCGACAGAAGTGTCGGCCATGGTGGGGAACGGCGAAGGGATAGAGACAGGGGGGAAATGGCGTGTCCAGGGGCTTCGGGGTGCGACGTGGAGGCGTCCAGGCGTCTAGGGGCGCGGGCGGCAAGCAGGTGACGCCGTGGTGAGCTCGGGCACGCCGGAGTCACCTCCCTGCCTGCGTGGCGGGGAAGAAGCAGCTGGCTGGCGCGAGCCAGCACAGTGCTGGGCCGCCTGGTGGGCCGGCGGGTGAGATAGCTGGGCCGCGCCAGGTAAGCTTCTCTCTCTCTCTCTCTTTCTTATTTGTTTTCTTTTTCTATTTTTCTGCAACTGTTGGGCTTTATTAAAAATACCTAGACATCTTTAAAAATCCTGAAAATAATCAGGGGCTCTGTTTAGATTATTCCCAACAGCCCACACTTATTTCTAGAATTATTTGAGCATTTAAATTATTTTATAGCATTTAAATGCCCAAATTCAAATACTTATGATTTAATTCAAGAAAATCCAGAATGTCCTAGAAAAGAGTGCACCATTTTTGCCAGGGGTTTTAGCCCAATCCAGAAATGATGAACATTTTGTGAAAGGCATTTTGGGTTCATTGAAAATAATTTTAGTAAACCCTAGTTGTTTCCAGGGGGTGCTGGGGGTTCTGTCATCCCCATTTCAAATTTAAAAGGAATTTAAACATGATGCACACTCTAATGCTTGAACTAGCTAGGGTGTGACACTAAGCAACCCGGCAACGACATAGATGTGTACCTAAGGCCATTAGTTGAAGAACTCTTACAACTGTGGAATGGAACAGGTGTACGTGCGTGGGATGAGCACATGGGGAAAGAATTTGACCTAAAGGCGTTGTTGTTCGTGACCATCAATGATTGGCCTGCTCTCACTAACCTTTTAGGACAGACAAACAAGGGATACCGCGCATGCACGCACTGTTTGGACGATGCCGACAGTATATATTTGGCTAAATGTAAGAAGAATGTGTACCTGGGACATCATCGATTTCTTCCGAGCAGGCATCCCGTAAGAAAGAAAGGCAAGCATTTCAAAGGTGAGGCGGATCACCGGACGAAGCCTCGCCACCGTACTGGTGCTGATGTACATGATATGGTCAACGATTTGAAGGTGGTCTTTGGAAAGGGTCCTGGTGGACAACCTATTCCGAATGACGCTGACGGACGCGCACCCATGTGGAAGAAGAAATCTATATTTTGGGACCTGCCCTATTGGAAAGACCTAGAGGTCCGCTCCGCAATCGACGTGATGCACGTGACGAAAATCTTTGTGTGACCCTGCTTGGCTTCTTGGGCGTGTATGGGAAGACAAAAGATACACCTGAGGCACGGGAGGACCAACAATGTATGCACGGAAAAGATGGCATACATCAGGGTCATGCAAGCTACGCTCTTACCAAAGAAGAGAAGGAAATCTTCTTTGAATGCCTGCTCAGTATTAAGGTACCGTCTGGCTTCTCGTCTAATATAAAGGGAATAATAAACATGGCAGACAAAAGTTCCAGAACCTAAAGTCTCATGACTGCCACGTGATTATGGCGCAACTGCTTCCGGTTGCATTGAGGGGGCTTCTACCAGAAAACGTTCGATTAGCCATTGTGAAGCTATGTGCATTTCTCAATGCAATCTCTCAGAAGGTAATCGATCCAGAAATAATACCAAGGTTAGAGAATTATTTGGTGCAATGTCTTGTCAGTTTCGAGTTGGTGTTCCCACCATCCTTCTTCAACATCATGACGCACGTCCTAGTTCACCTATGCGAAGAGATTAACGTTTTGGGTCATGTATTTCTACACAATATGTTCCCCTTTGAGAGGTTCATGGGAGTCTTAAAGAAATATGTTCATAACCGTGCTAGGCCAGAAGGAAGCATCTCCAAGGCCATGAAAATGAGGAGGTCATTGAGTTTTGTATTGACTTTATTCCTGACCTTAAGCCGATTGGTGTTCCTGAATCGCGGCATAAGGGCAGACTGGATGGAAAAGGCACGCTAGGAGGGGAACAAATAATATGTATGTACGGACATTCTCTCACTGAAGCACACTACACAGTTCTACAGAATTCCGCCTTGGTGGCTCCATATATGGATGAACACAAGAATTTGCTACGCTCCAAACACCCGGAGCGGTCTGATGACTGGATTACACGTGAACAAACCAGAAGTTTCGCCAGCTGGTTGCAGACACGTACCATGCATGACACCTCTATTGAAGATGACCTGTACTTGCTGTCCCAGTTACCATCTTCGAATATAATGACTTTCAAAGGGTACCAGATAAATGGTAATACATTTTACACGATCGCCCAAGATAAGAAGAGCACCAACCAAAACAGTGGTGTCTACTTTGATGCAGAAACCAAGACGGGAAAGGAAACATATTATGGTTATATACCGGACATATGGGAACTTGACTATCGACGTGGTTTAAAGGTCCCTTTGTTTCGGTGCAAATGGGTCAATATGACACGAGGCGGGGGTAACGGAAGACCCGCAGTACGGAATGACAACAGTGGATCTCAACAATCTTGCGTATGCAGACGAACCATTCGTCCTAGCCAATGATGTGGCACAGGTTTTCTATGTGAAGGACATGTCTACCAAGCCAAGAAAAAGAAAAGATAAGGAAGCGAATGCATCGTACGATGAGCCAAAGCGGCACATAGTTCTTTCTAGGAAGAGAAACATCGTGGGAGTGGATGACAAGACAGACATGTCAGAAGATTATGAAAAGTTTGATGAAATTGCTCCATTCACAGTGAATATTGACCCGAGCATCCCGTTAAATGATGAAGATTTTCCATGGTTACGGCGCAAAGGGACGCACGCGAAGAAAAAGTTTCACACCCAAAGATCTGGGATGTGATCGGCTTCACTATCATCACTTTCTTCTGTGTTTCACACCCAGGAGGGAATCTCTGTAATAGTTAGGGTAGTTATGTGTTTTGGCATTTGAAACGCGAAGAAATTTTATGTGCAAACAAATTCTTTCATGCCTTTACTGATTTTTAAAGTTAAGTTATTCACAAACTAGTGATTCACACTAATTTCAAATAATTCAAAATTTAAACTATTCAAATTTGAAAACTACAGGCACTAACAGAAAGTTTGTAATTTTTTGTACCTAAAGCAAAAATTGAAGGAAATATGCCCTAGAGGCAATAATAAAGTTATTATTTATTTCCTTATATCATGATAAATGTTTATTATTCATGCTAGAATTGTATTAACCGGAAACATAATACATGTGTGAATACATAGACAAACAGAGTGTCACTAGTATGCCTCTACTTGACTAGCTCGTTAATCAAAGATGGTTATGTTTCCTAACCATGGACAAAGAGTTGTTATTTGATTAACGGGATCACATCATTAGGTGAATGATCTGATTGACATGACCCATTCCATTAGCTTAGCACCCGATCGTTTAGTATGTTGCTATTGCTTTCTTCATGACTTATACATGTTCCTATGACTATGAGATTATGCAACTCCCGTTTGCCGGAGGAACACTTTGTGTGCTACCAAACGTCACAACATAACTGGGTGATTATAAAGGTGCTCTACAGGTGTCTCCAAAGGTACATGTTGGGTTGGCGTATTTCGAGATTAGGATTTGTCACTCCGATCGTCGGAGAGGTATCTCTGGGCCCTCTAATGCACATCACTTAAGCCTTGCAAGCATTGCAGCTAATGAGTTAGTTGCGGGATGATGTATTACGGAACGAGTAAAGAGACTTGCCGGTAATGAGATTGAACTAGGTATTGGATACCGACGATCGAATCTCGGGCAAGTAACATACCGATGACAAAGGGAACAACGTATGTTGTTATGCGGTCTGACCGATAAAAGATCTTCGTAGAATATGTAGGAACCAATATGGGCATCAAGGTCCCGCTATTGGTTATTGACCGGAGACGTGTCTCGGTCATGTCTACATTGTTCTCGAACCCGTAGGGTCCGCACGCTTAAGGTTTCGATGACAGTTATATTATGAGTTTATGAGTTTTGATGTACCAAAGGAGTTCGGAGTCCCGGCTGAGATTGGGGACATGACGAGGAGTCTCGAAATGGTCGAGACGTAAAAATCGATATATTGGACGACTATATTCGGACATCGGAAAGGTTCCGAGTGATTCGAGTATTTTTCGGAGTACCGGAGAGTTACGGGAATTCGCCGGGAGAAGTATTGGGCCTTATTGGGCCATACGGGAAAGAGAGAGGGGCTGCCTAGGGTAGGCCGCGCGCCCCCCAAGGCCTAGTCCGAATTGGACTAGGGGGAGGGGCTGCGCCCCTTCCTTGTTTCCTACTCCTACTACATGGAAGGACTCCTACTTGGACTAGGAAAGGGGGAATCCTACTCCCGGTGAGAGTAGGACTTCTCTAGGCGCGCCATAGAGAGGGCCGGCCCTCCCCTCCTGCACTCCTTGATATACGGGGGCAGGGGGCACCCCATAGACACACAAGTTGATCCACGTGATCATATTCTTAGCCGTGTGCGGTGCCCCCTTCCACTATAGTCCTCGATAATATTGTAGCAGTGCTTAGGCGAAGCCCTGCGACAGTAGTACATCAAGATCGTCACCACGCCGTCGTGCTGACGGAACTCTTGCCCGACACTTTGCTGGATCGGAGTCCGGGGATCGTCATCGAGCTGAACGTGTGCTAGAACTCGGAGGTGCCGTAGTTTCAGTGCTTGATCGTCGGGCCGTGAAGACGTACGACTACATCAACCGCGTTGTCATAACGCTTTTGCTATCGGTCTACAAGGGTACGTAGATCACACTCTCCCCTCTCGTTGCTATGCATCACCATGATCTTGCGTGTGCGTAGGAAATTTTTTGAAATTACTACGTTCCCCAACAGTGGCATCCGAGCCTAGGTTTTATGCGTTGATGTAATATGCACGAGTAGAACACAAGTGAGTTGTGGGCGATATAAGTCATACTGCTTACCAGCATGTCACAGTTTGGTTCGGCGGTATTGTTGGATGAAGCGGCCCGGACCGACATTACGCGTACGCTTATGCGAGACTGGTTCTACCGACGTGCTTTGCACACAGGTGGCTGGCGGGTGTCAGTTTCTCCAACTTTAGTTGAACCGAGTGTGGCTACGCCCGGTCCTTGCGAAGGTTAAAACAACACCAACTTGACAAACTATCGTTGTGGTTTTTGATGCGTAGGTAAGAACGGTTCTTGCTAAGCCCGTAGCAGCCACGTAAAACTTGCAACAACAAAGTAGAGGATGTCTAACTTGTTTTTGCAGGGCATGTTGTGATGTGATCTGGTCAAGACATGATGCTAAATTTTATTGTATGAGATGATCATCTTTTGTAACCGAGTTATCGGCAACTGGCAGGAGCCATATAGTTATCGCTTTATTGTATGCAATGCAATCGCACTGTAATGCTTTACTTTATCACTAAGAGGTAGCGATAGTCGTGGAAGCATAAAAGTGGCGAGACGACAACGATGCTGCGATGGAGATCAAGGTGTCACGCCGGTGACGATGGTGATCATGACGGTGCTTCGGAGATGGAGATCACAGGCACAAGATGATGATGGCCATATCATATCACTTATATTGATTGCATGTGATGTTTATCTTCTATGCATCTTATCTTGCTTTGATTGACGGTAGCATTATAAGATGATCTCTCACTGAATTATCCAGAAGTGTTCTCCCTGAGTATGCACCGTTGCGAAAGTTCTTCGTGCCGAGACACCACATGATGATCGGGTGTGATAGGCTCTACGTTCAAATACAACAGGTGCAAAACAGTTGCACACGCGGAATACTCAGGTTATACTTGACGAGCCAAGCATATGCAGATATGGCCTCGGAACACGGAGACCGAAAGGTCGAGCGTGAATCATATAGTAGATATGATCAACATAGTGATGTTCACCAATGAAACTACATCTCACGTGATGATCGGACATGGTTTAGTTGATTGGGATCATGTGATCGCTTAGAGGATTAGAGGGATGTCTATCTAAGTGGGAGTTCTTAAGTAATATGATTAATTGAACTTAAATTTATCATGAACTTAGTCCTTATAGTATTTTGCAAATTATGTTGTAGATTAATAGCTCGTGTTGTTGCTTCCTTGTGTTTTTTATATGTTCCTAGAGAAAATTGTGTTGAAAGATGTTAGTAGCAATGATGCGGATTGGATCCGTCATCTGAGGTTTATCCTCATTGCTGCACAGAGGAATTATGTCCTTGATGCACCGCTAGGTGACAGACCTATTGCAGGATCAGATACTAACGTTATGAACGTTTGGCTAGCTAAATATGATGACTACTTGATAGTTTAGTGCACCATGCTTAACGGCTTAGAATCGGGACTTCAAAGACGTTTTGAACGTCATGGACCATATGAGATGTTCCAGGAGTTGAAGTTAATATTTCAAGCAAATACCCGAGTTGAGAGATATGAAGTCTCCAACAAGTTCTATAGCTAAAAGATGGAGGAGAATCGCTCAACTAGTGAGCATGTGCCCAAATTGTCTGAGTACTACAATCACTTGAATCAAGTGGGAGTTAATCTTCTAGATAAGATAGTGATTGACAGAATTCTCTAGTCACCATCACCAAGTTAGTAGAACTTCGTGATGAACTATGATATGCAAGGGATAACGGAAACGATTCCCATGCTCTTCGTAATGCGGAAATTGATGAAGGTAGAAATCGAGAAAAACATCAAGTGTTGATGGTAGACAAGACCACTACTTTCAAGAAAAAGGAAGAGGGAAGAAGGGGAACTTCAAGAAAAACAGCAAGCAAGTTGCTGCTCATGTGAAGAAGCCCAAGTCTGGTCCTAAGCCTATGACTAAGTGCTTCTACTGCAAAGGGACTAGTCACTGGAAGCGGAACTACCCCAAGTGATTGGCGGATAAGAAGGATGGCAAAGTGAACATAAGTATATTTGATATACATGTTATTGATGTGTACTTTACTAGTGTTTATAGCAACCCCTCAGTATTTGATGCTAGTTCAGTTGCTAAGAGTAGTAACTCGAAACGGGAGTTGCAGAATGAACAGAGACTAGTTAAGGGTGAAGTGACGATGTGTTTTGGAAGTGGTTCCAAGATTGATATGATCATCATCGCACACTCCCTATACTTTCGGGATTAGTGTTGAACCTAAATAAGTGTTATTTGGTGTTTGCGTTGAGCATGAATATGATTTGATCATGTTTATTGTAATACGGTTATTCATTTAAGTAAAAGAATAAATTGTTGTTCTGTTTACATGAATAAAACCTTATTTGGTTACACACCCAATGAAAATAGTTCATTGGATGTCGATCGTAGTGATACACATATTCATAATATTGAAACCAAAAGATGCGAAGTTAATAATGATAGTGCAACTTATTTGTGGCACTGCCATTTAGGTCATATTGGTGTAAAGCTCATGAAGAAACTCCATGCTGATGGGATTTTGGAATCACTTGGTGCTTGCGAACCATGCCTTATGGATAAAATGACTAAAGACTCCGTTCTCCGGAACAATGGAGCGAGCAACTGACTTATTGGAAATAATACATACTGATGTATGCGATCTGATGAGTGTTGAAGCTCGCGGCGGGTATCGTTATTTTCTGACCTTCACATATGATTTGAGCAGATATGGTATATCTGCTTGATGAAACATAAGTCTGAAACATTTGAAAAGTTCAAAGAATTTCAGAGTGAAATGGAAAATCATCGTAACAAGAAAAATAAGGTTTCTACGATCTGATCGCGGAGACAAATATTTGAGTTACGAGTTTGGTCTTCAATTAAAACTATGTGGAATAGTTTCACAAATTCATGCCACCTGGAACACCACAGCATAATAGTGTGTTCGAACATCATAACCGTACTTTATTGGATATAGTGCAATCTATGATGTTTCTTACCGATTTACCACTATAGTTTTGGGGTTATGCATTAGAGACAGCTGCATTCACGTTAAAAGGGCACCATCTAAATCTGTTGAGACGACACCGTATGAACTGTGGTTTGGCAAGAAACCAAAGTTGTCGTTTCTCAAAGTTTGGGGTTGCAATGCTTATGTGAAAAAGTTTCATCCTGATAAGCTCAAACCCAAATCGGAAAAGTGTGTCTTCATAGGATACCCAAAAAGTTACTGTTGGGTACACCTTCTATCACAGATCCGAAGGCAAGACTTTTGTTGCTAAATTCAGAAACTTTCTGGAGAAGGAGTTTCTCTCGAAAGAAGTGAGTGGGAGGAAAGTAGAACTTGATGAGGTAACTGTACCTACTCCCTTATTGGAAAGTAGTACATCACAGAAAACTGTTTCTGCGACACCTACCCCAATTAGTGAGGAAGCTAATGATACTGATCATGAAACTTCAGGACAAGATACTATTGAACCTCATAGATCAACCAGAGTGAGATCCGCGCCATAGTGGTACGGTAATCCTATTCTGGAAATCATGCTGCTAGATCATGATGAACCTACGAACTATGAGGAAGCGATGATGAGCCCAGATTCCGATAAATGGCTTGAGGCCATGAAATCTGAGATAGGATCCATGTATGAGAACAAAGTGTGGACTTTGGTGGACTTGCCCGAGGATCGGCAAGCCATTGATAATAAATGGATCTTCAAGAGGAAGACGGACACGGATAGTAGTGTTACTATCTACAAAGCTAGAATTTTCGCAAAAGGTTTTCGACAAGTTCAAGGTGTTGACTACGATGAGATTTTCTCACTCGTATCTATGCTTAAGTCTGTCCGAATCATGTTAGCAATTGCCGCATTTTATGAAATCTGGCAAATGGATAAACAAAACTGC
Source organism: Triticum aestivum (assembly GCF_018294505.1). Classification (NCBI taxonomy): domain Eukaryota; kingdom Viridiplantae; phylum Streptophyta; class Magnoliopsida; order Poales; family Poaceae; genus Triticum; species Triticum aestivum. Next base: position 27,674,296 of record NC_057809.1, read on the forward strand.
ATTCCTTAATGGATTTATTAAAGAAGAGTTGTATATGATGCAACCAGAAGGTTTTGTCAATCCTAAAGGTACTAACAAAATATGCAAGCTCCAACGATCCATCTATGGACTGGTGCAAACATCTCGGAGTTGGAATACACGCTTTGATAAGTTGATCAAAGCATATAGTTTTATACAGACTTGTGGTGAAGCCTGTATTTACAAGAAAGTGAGTGGGAGCACTACAACATTTCTGATAAGTATATGTGAAAGACATATTATTGATCGGAGATAATGTAGTATTATTCTGCAAATCATAAAGGAATATTTGAAAGGAGTTTTTCAAAGAAAGACCTCGGTGAAGCTGCTTACATATTGAGCATCAATATCTATAGAGATAGATCAAGACGCTTGATAAGTTTTTCAATGAGGATATACCTTGACAAGATTTTGAAGTAGTTCAAAATGGAATAGTCAAAGAAGGAGTCCTTGCCTGTGTTACATAGGTGTGAAGTTGAGTAAGACTCAAAACCCGACCACGGCAGAAGATAGAGAGAGAATGAAAGTCATTCCCTATGCCTCAGCCATAGGTTCTATAAAGTATGCCATGCTGTGTACCAGACCTATTGTATACCCTGCCCTGAGTTTGGCAAGGGAGTACAATAGTGATCTAGGAGTAGATCACTGGACATTGTTCAAAATTATCCTTAGTGGAATAAGGATATGTTTCTCGATTATGGAGGTGACAAAAGGTTCGTCGTAAAGGGTTACGTCGATGCAAGTTTTGACACTGATCCAGATGACTCTAAGTCTCAATCTGGATACATATTGAAAGTGTGAGCAATTAGCTAGAGTAGCTCCATGCAGAGCATTGTTGACATAGAAATTTGCAAAATACTTACAGATCTGAATGTGGCAGACCCGTTGACTAAACTTCTCTCACAAGAAAAACATGATCACACCTCAGTACTCTTTGGGTGTTAATCACATAGCGATGTGAACTAGATTATTGACTCTAGTAAACCCTTTGGGTGTTGGTCACAAGTTGATGTGAACTATGGGTGTTAATCACATGGTGATGTGAACTATTGATGTTAAATCACATGGCGATGTGAACTAGATTATTGACTCTAGTGCAAGTGGGAAACTAAAGGAAATATGCCCTAGAGGCAATAATAAAGTTATTATTTATTTCCTTATACCATGATAAATGTTTATTATTCATGCTAGAATTGTATTAACCGGAAACATTATACCTGTGTGAATACATAGACAAACAGAGTGTCACTAGTATGCCTCTACTTGACTAGCTCGTTAATCAAAGATGGTTATGTTTCCTAACCATGGACAAAGAGTTGTTATTTGATTAACGGGATCACATCATTAGGTGAATGATCTGATTGACATGACCCATTCCATTAGCTTAGCACCAGATCGTTTAGTATGTTGCTATTGCTTTCTTCATGACTTATACATGTTCCTATGACTATGAGATTATGCAACTCCCGTTTGCCGGAGGAACACTTTGTGTGCTACCAAACGTCACAACGTAACTGGGTGATTATAAAGGAGCTCTACAGGTGTCTCCAAAGGTACATGTTGGGTTGGCGTATTTCGAGATTAGGATTTGTCACTTCGATCATCGGAGAGGTATCTCTGGGCCCTCTCGGTAATGCACATCACTTAAGCCTTGCAAGCATTGCAGCTAATGAGTTAGTTGCGGGATGATGTATTACGGAACGAGTAAAGAGACTTGCCGGTAACGAGATTGAACTAGGTATTGGATACCGACGATCGAATCTCGGGCAAGTAACATACCGATGACAAAGGGAACAACGTATGTTGTTATGCGGTCTGACCGATAAAAGATCTTTGTAGAATATGTAGGAACCAATATGGGCATCCAGGTCCCGCTATTGGTTATTGACCGGAGACGTGTCTCGGTCATGTCTACATTGTTCTCGAACCCGTAGGGTCTGCACGCTTAAGGTTTCGATGACAGTTATATTATGAGTTTATGAGTTTTAATGTACCGAAGGAGTTCAGAGTCCCGGATGAGATCGGGGACATGACGAGGAGTCTCAAAATGGCCGAGACATAAAAATCGATATATTGGACGACTATATTCGGACATCGGAAAGGTTCCGAGTGATTCGAGTATTTTTCGGAGTACCGGAGAGTTACGGGAATTCGCCGAGAGAAGTATTGGGCCTTATTGGGCCATACGGGAAAGAGAGAGGGGCTGCCTAGGGCAGGCCGCGCGCCCCCAAGGCTTAGTCCGAATTGGACTAGGGGGAGGGGCTGCGCCCCTTCCTTGTTTCCTACTCCTACTACATGGAAGGACTCCTACTTGGACTAGGAAAGGGGGAATCCTACTCCCGGTGAGAGTAGGACTTCTCTAGGCGCGCCATAGAGAGGGCCGGCCCTCCCCTCCTGCACTCCTTGATATACGGGGGCAGGGGGCACCCCATAGACACACAAGTTGATCCACGTGATTATATTCTTAGCCGTGTGCGGTGCCCCCTTCCACCATAGTCCTCGATAATATTGTAGTAGTGCTTAGGCGAAGCCCTGCGACAGTAGTACATCAAGATCGTCACCACGCCGTCGTGCTGACGGAACTCTTCCCCGACACTTTGCTGGATCGGAGTCCGGGGATCGTCATCGAGCTGAACGTGTGCTAGAACTCGGAGGTGCCGTAGTTTCGGTACTTGATCGATCGGGCCGTGAAGACGTACGACTACATCAACCGCGTTGTCATAACGCTTCCGCTATCAGTCTACAAGGATACGTACATCACACTCTCCTCTCTCGTTGCTATGCATCATCATGATCTTGCGTGTGCGTAGGAAATTTTTTGAAATTACTATGTTCCCCAACAAAAATATTCACAAAGAAACTCTAAATACACAAAAAAAACAACTCAAAAATAAATAAAGCAAAAAAAATAAAAAAAGCCCGCCTACTGGGCCAGAGCGGCCTGCATACGACTAGAAACTCAACCTGTTGTTGGGCCAGGATGCAGGCCCGCAAAGGTCGAGTAGGCCCACAGGGCAGCACAGAACATGTAGGCCCAGTAGGCCTGCTTTGGAGAGGAGCTCGAGACAGCTACCGCACGGGGGGTTATAAACCAGTGCAGACGCCCTTCGGCTAGCGAGGTGGGACTAAACTTGCTGCACCGCACCTGCGCCAATGCACCCCCTTTAGTACCGGGTGGTGGCACCAACCGGTACTAAAGGCGGGGGTGCCTTTAGTACCGGTTGGAGCCACCACCCGGTACTAAAGGGGGTGCGCTTCCCGCCGCTTGGACTGGCCAAAACAGGCCTTTAGTACCGGTTGGTGGCTCCAACCGGTACTAAAGGTCCATCCTATATATCCAAACACTTCAAAAATTTCAGTTTTTCATCTGCTTCTTCTCCTCTGCCCCGTCGCCCGCCGCCCCCGTCTCCATATCCCTCGTCGCCGCCCCCGTCGCCGCCCCGTCCCCGTCGTCGCCGCCCCGTCGTCCCCATCCCCGTCATCCCCGTCGTCACCGCCGCCCCGTCCCGGGCCGTCCCGCGTCGTCCCCGTCCCCATCATCGCCGCCCCGTCCCCGTCATCGCCGCCCCGGCCCGTACGTTCCCATCCCCGTCGTCGCCGCCCCGTCCCTGTCCCCGTCGTCGCCATCCCCGTCGCCATCCCCGTCGCCACCCCCCGTCGCCTCTCGCCTCGCCGATGAGCACACACGCACATACATTTTTTTAGTTTTTTAGTTATAGAAATAGTTATAAAAATGTTAGAAAATTTTCTTTTCTTAGTTATAGAAATAGTTACTTATATATCATTATTAGAAATGTTAGAATTGTTAGAAATTTTTTCTGTTTTTTAGTTATAGAAATAGTTATAAAAAAGTTAGAATTGTTAGAAATTTTTCTGTTTTTTAGTTATAGAAATAGTTATAAAAAAGTTAGAAATTTTTCTTTTTTTAGTTATAGAAATATTAGAAATGTTATACAAATGTTAGTTATACAGATAGAAATGTTATAATTTTTTTTGTTTTTTAGTTATAGAAATATTAGAAATGTTATAGAAATGTTAGTTATATAGCATTGTTAGAAATGTTATAGGAATGTTAGTTATATAGAAATGTTAGAACTTTGAGTTATCAAAATCCAATTATTAAAAAAATGTTACTTTTTGCGGGCATATAGCTAGTACTTGTTCTCGACGATGCCCGGCCCGCATCCTCGCCGTCGACCCGTCCGCGACGACGTCCGGCTGACCCATGTCCGAGACTGGGCTCCGCCGGGCTGGCACTGGGGGGGCGCGCCGCTTGATGAGGAACATGGCCCCGGGTCCCGTCGTCGACCCTGATCTAGTTTGGAGGCGTTCGCGTCGGCCAGTTTCGGTGCGGAGGGAGCCGGCCCCGCCGGAGGTGGTACGTCGCCGTGTTAGGGAGGAGGACGAGCACGTCCATCGCTACATGGTTGCGTTAGAGGGCGGCAGGTTCTCCAATACCTGGCAGTTTCTTCAGGGATCTCACTTCAGCTATGATCCTGTGAGGGTTCCTTCTCTTTGGGTGTCCACCGCCCGCGCCGCAGGAACTGCGAGTGTCCTAGATTCTTCTGTAGTCAGTGATGTATTCGATATATAATATTCGAGACGATGTATTCGAGATTATATATTATTCGAGACGATGTATTCGAGATTATATCTATTATTCGAGACGATGTATTCGAGATTATATCTATTATTCAAGACGATGTATTCGAGATTATATCTATTATTTGAGACGATGTATTCGAGATTATATCTATTATTCGAGACGACGTATTCGAGATTATATTTGATGATGCTTATATGTACTATGATTGATTCAGTTTTTCCTTATTAATTGATTGCATCCATGCATTGTAATTTGAATATATTTCTTTTGGATTAGTTAAACAAAACCTATGGCGGACAATACCGGTAGAGAGGGAGAAGAGGCCCTGTTCAATATCATATGCAATCCTCGCGGGCCAGATGATGATCAGAATGAAGAAGATTATGACGGCTCCGAATATGTAAACAACACCGGGGAGGGTGATATGATATTCGATCGCGACGACTGAATTGATGAAGTCATGAACTATGAACATGACAAAGAAAATGTTGATCTTGAAACAACAAAGACCGGCGAGGTATATATATTTATATAAGCAGGCATCTGGTGATCATCACATGTTTTAAATGACTCGAAGATATATTAACGAATCGATCTTTCTTCTTTCAGCTATCTGGATCGAGCAAATCTTCAGGCAACAGGATGAAATGAGGCCCAAACAAAAAGTTGAAGGAGGGCGTAAAGTACAATATCGAGGCAATCAGACCTAATGGCGAACCATTAGCGCCTAAGAAGATTGCGGACAAGTTCGTTCGTCAGTGCGGAGTTCTTGTGAAGGACCTACTCCCGATCTCCCTTCAAGAATGGAGAGAGCCAGCAAACCAACGTCCAGATCTTACTTTTGTCGATGACAGACAAAAAGGTCTGCTTTGGGATACTCTCATGGAACATTTCACCCTACCAGATCATTTCACAGAAGCAGATGTGCAGAAAGTAAAGGACGCTGCTCTTAGGAAGATGGCGGTTGCATTCAAGAACCATAAGAATCATGAATGGGACAAGTACATCAAGGGAGGAAGGAAGACTCCAGTATTCGAGGGAACACTAGAGAAGCAAAGTGCTCATTGGGACGATTGCGTGAAATTCAAGGATTCGGAATTAGCTAAGGAGCGGTCGAGAATAAACAAGAAGAATGTCGAAAAAAGGATAAGTTCCATAAGCTGGGGCCAGGTGGCTACGCGATGGCAATGCCTAAGTGGGATAAGTTTGAGAAAGAGATGGAGGATGCAAGTGTCACTCCGGTTACTAGGAGCTGGCCCCCCAGGTGCAGGACTTGGTTCTATGCGCATGGGGGGAGTTGGACCCGAAGACAGGCAAAGTTTCGACGAAGGCATGTCTGAACGGAGCCAACGATGCGCTAATTGTTGCAATAGAAGAGGCTCGAACGGGGGTATTCCAGCCCAACAGAGAGAACGACGAGCTTACGCGTGCCCTGGGAAATCCTGAACACCCGGGAATAACACGAGGCAAGGGCGCTATTCCGTGGTATGAGTGGTTTTCGGACTGGAACCGACTACAGAAACCGTGTGAGAAGGAAGATTGCGGAGGAGAAGAAGAGGAAGATGGAGGAGGAGCAGAGGAAGTTGGACTATGAACGCCTTCAAGGCCTAGAATCAAAGCACGCAGACTTGGCAGTCAAATTCCAGCGGCAGCAGGAGCAGATCGACTCACTTAGCCAGCAAAGGGGGTCTCAGCAGCTGCAGCGGCAAGCGGATGATCCAGCATTGGATAGCACCGCCCTATCCATGCCGAGAAGCAGCGTGGGTTCCGCCCCGGGCGACGCAATGCTGGATAGATACCCCGTGGATGACGTCACGGAGAACACTAACTGCGAGCTACACTTCAAAATGAAGAACATATCCATGAAGGTGGCGGATGCCGTTGCTTTTACAAATCCCCCCGAGGCAACCTTCCATTGCAACCCGATTCCAGCAGGCTATGCTCGTGTCTTGGTTGATGAGGTGGTGGACCCATATTCGGGGCTACATCTTGACATTCCTGGAGGTGATGACGAGCACACATTGGGAGAGGCCATACATCGTGTCATCCTATGGAGAAAGGATTGCATCGTCTTTCGAAGGCCACCGGCACCGCGTCACCCGACTCCTCGTCGAAGTCCGCCACCGAGTCAGCAAACTCCTGCTCCTCCAAGTCCACCAATGTGTGAGGCCATTACTCCTCCTCCAAGTCTGGCAAAGTGTCAGGCCACTCCTCCTCCAAGTCCGACACAGCGTCAGACGTCCACTCCTCCTCCATGTCCGGCACAACTTCAGGCCACTCCTCCTCCAAGTCCGGCACAGCTTCAGGCCACTCCTCCTCATCCAACTCAGCCCCGTCAGCCTTCTCCGCCGCCTCAGCAATCGCAGAAGAGACACCCCGCAGCTATGGTGCATAGCGGTACGAGTCGAGGTAGTACAGGAAGTACAGGCGGAGGCAAGCTATATAAATATGGTCCAAGCCTCACTACTCCTCTTCCTCAGAGGGCTTATGACATGACCGAGGAGCAAACCAATGCCATAGAGCAGGCAGAAGTGGACGCCCATTTTGGACCGAAACCGCCACCGCCGCCAAGGGAGAAACTGCCTGTGGAAAAGATTGACCACTTCATTCGTATGGCCCAACCACCAGCTCCCAAGCCCGATGACACAGACTATGAGCGCCACATCAGGAAGTTAAATCGAGCACGTCTACAGAAGGAGGCGAGCTCGAGCTCGAGCAAACAACAAGCAGCTGTCAAAAAATGCAGGAAAACCGTTCCCCAGCAGGGAGAACAGGCGACGCAATCGATCCCCTCGCTTGTTGTGCCAACAACACGTGATAGTACGCGCGCCCAATATTATTGTGGCCAAACAGTTTATGTTCCCGAGGTGGGCAATGTGGTAATAACCGAGGAGCATATAATGCAGGCTAAAATTCTCAACATCACTGTTGGACAACTCCTCAAGATCGAGCCCATGCCTGTGCTTACAGAGGAGGAAATAAAATGGAAATATGTCCGGGGCGAACCTTTGGTCAAGCCAGACGAGGTCAAGAAGCTCCTAACGCGAATGTATGAATTGCATCAATGGTACATGGACATTACCAAGAGTTCCAATCGAGAGTCCCTCATGGTGGAAGTCAAGAAGGATCATTACTACCATCAGAAAGCTGTGGCCGTTGAGTATAATGAACTGTTTGAGTTATACAATCAAGATGCACTCGACAAATCTATCGTCAGTTGCTATTGTCTGTAAGTGATTTCTTTCTGTAATTTAAGTCTCAAGCTAGCTGTAGTGATCCTTTTGATCAATCATTACCTGTAATTATCCTCACTATATTCTTTTCTGTGGTATTATGCATGATGAAGATGTATGTAATGAAAAAAAGTGGACGCTACGGCATTGGGTTCATTGACCCAAACACCGTTAATGAATACACATGGAAAATAGATCCATATCATGAAAAGCATGTAGAGGACAGCATGCTAGAGTTCTTGAAGCGCCTCAAATACAATGAAGATATACTACTTCCTTACAACTTCCAGTGAGTCACACTGTCTTGTACTATACAAATTCTCTGTTTTTGCCTACTAGCTAGCTACATGTTTTTGCTTATGTATGCCCGCTTAATTAAGACATGCAAACGTGTGTGCATGCAGATTTCACTGGATCTTGTGTATCATTAAAGTTGACGCTGGAACAATTGAAATACTGGACTCACTACTCAAAGCAAATAGTGACTATAACATCTTGTTTGGGATAGTCAACAGGTAATTTCAATCATTATTAACTATATATCTCGACCTATTTAGTTCGTCATTTCATGATATGAACTATTTAATAACCCATTTATTCATTTTCTTTGTCAGCGGGCAGGGCTTGGGCAAGGTTCATCAGCGTCACTCCAGGCGAATGGAAACAAAAGCTGAAATGGTTTCGACCCAAGGTAAGTAATTAAGTAGTACTAGCTAGCTAGCTAGCTGCCATCTCTTTAATTATCATGCTTGCTTAATTATTATCTGATCAACTTCCATTCTCGTAAAGGCCCTGAAGGAGGCGCAGGGGACTGATCTGTGTGCATACTGCGTTTGCGAGAACATTCACATGATGGCATCCGAAAGGAGCAGATCTCAAAGACAGGAATGGCACTAGTAGAAAAAGGGTCCAATCGTGAAGCACATTAGTGCCGGTTTGAATTTGAGCTGGCACTAATGTGTGCATTAGTGCCGGTTCCAACGGCTAGCCGGCCGCTCTCATTAGTACCGGTCCGTGGTGAACCTTTAGCACCGGTTCGTGCCATGAACCGGTACTAAAGTGAGTGGTGGCAGGATGTTGTCAGTCCGGGGCCCCTCCAGCACCTTTAGTACCGGGTCGTTTCATGAACCGGTACTAAAGGTCGTCCTACATAGACCCTTCGTCCACCCGAGCTCGCTTTGTTCTTCCCCTTTCCCCTCTCCTCTCTGTTCTTTTCCCTCTTCCTCTCAAGCTCATCACACATTTTGCCCAAAATTTGTCAAGATTTGAAGGCCCCCATCCATTCAAATGATCACAAAGGTTAACAACTTTTTCCTTTCATCTCTCATTGCTAGATTAGCTTGTGCAATGCTTTATATAGTGATTGATTTTTGAGTTTAGTAATTTGGGAGGAATTATATAGATGTGCTAGTATTTGATTTATATGCAATTTGAGGTCAAAAATAACACTTAGTTTGCATATGTAGGTGTGGTTTACGTAGTACCTTCTAAATCTCCGTCGTAACCACCGTCGATCGCTCGCAACGTCCCGTCGCCAGCACCACCTTGTGGTGAGCCTCTTGTTCTTGAACTTTTATATAAAAAATTGATGTTTGTGTGATTTGGATATATAGTTACTCGTATAATTATCTTACCCATACGTTGTTTGTTATACATAGTGCCATGGTTTTGATATCCGTCCCCGTTGGCCCTCGTCCGGGTTATGATTCGGATGTGGTATATTCTCTTTTAAAACTATTCATTGCATTTCGTGTTTATGACAAATTATGCCCATCAAGTTGACATAGATATTTGTATGTAGGAGGTAGTTGAACCGGAAATTCCAACCGACCCTATTGTCGAGAGGTTAAATTTAGTTGAAAGAGAAAACGAGGATTTGAAGGAAAAATTGAAAAGAATTGAGGGGGAGAAGATGGAATTGGAGTTGCATGTTGCCGATGTCGTCGATAATCACAAGATTAAGATGGAGAAAATGCGCTTGAAGATTAGAAAGATTAGAAAATATGCTATTCATAGTGAGGCTTGGTATCATTATGCTGTTGGATCAATTGTTACCTTAGTTGCGATCTTGATCGCATTTGTTGTTGCATTTAAATTCTTTAGCTAGAGAGTTATTTGTTTGTTGCATTTAAGTGTTGTATGATCTTTATGTATGAACTTTATGTATTGTATTAATTTGACGTTTTCGGTGCTGTCTATTGAAGATGAGCCGGCAATGGATGTACGATGACCGATGCTCTCCCGAATTCATTAATGGTGTGCGTACTTTTCTGCTTGCGGCTGAGGCAAACAAGCGAGCGGATGGTTTTATGCCTTGTCCATGTGCTGGCTGTAAGAATGGTCACAATTACTCTACGTCAAGAACCATTCACGTCCACCTGTTTGAGTCCGGTTTCATGCCCCACTATAATGTTTGGACCAAGCATGGAGAAAGAGGGGTTATGATGGAAGACAATGAAGAAGAAGAGGACGACGACAGCTATCCTGGCCATGGGTTCCCTGAATACGATGATACAACAATGAGGGAAGAAGCTGAGCCGGTAATGCGGGAAGAAGCTAAAGAAGAGGCATCGGATGAGCCCGTTGATGATCTAGGTCAGGCCATTGCCGATGCAAAGAGAAACTGCGCAAGTGATTTGGAGAAGAAGAAGTTGCAGCGCATGTTAGAGGATCACAAAAAATTGTTGTACCCGAATTGCGTAGGTGACAAGAAAAAGCTGGGCACCACACTGGAATTGCTGCAATGGAAGGCAGAGAATGGTGTATCTGACAAGGGATTTGGAAAGTTGCTGGTAATGATAAAGGATATGCTTCCACAGGACAACGAATTGCCCGAGAGTACGTACGAAGCAAAGAAGGTTGTCTGCCCTCTAGGGTTAGAGGTGCAGAAGATACATGCATGCCCTAATGGTTGCATCCTCTACCGCGATGAGTACGAGGATTTGAACGCTTGCCTGGTATGCGGTGCATTGCGCTATAAGATCAGCCGCGATGACCCTGGTGATGTTGAGGGCGAGCGCCCCAGGAAGAAGATTCCTGCCAAGGTGATGTGGTATGCTCCTATAATACCCCGGTTGAAACGTTTGTTCCAAAACAAAGAGCATGCCAATGCGATGCGATGGCACAGAGAAGACCGTAAGAAAGACGGAAAGTTGAGAGTACCCGCTGATGGGTCGCAGTGGAGAAAAATCGAAAGAAAGTACGGAAAGGAGTTTGTAGATGACGCAAGGAACGTATGGTTTGGTCTAAGCGCAGATGGCATTAATCCTTTTGGGGAGCAGAGCAGCAACCATAGAACCTGGCATGTGACTCTATGTTTGTATAATCTTCCTCATTGGTTGTGCATGAAGCGGAAGTTCATTATGATGACAGTGCTCATCCAAGGCCCTAAGCAACCCGGCAACGACATTGATGTGTACCTAAGGCCATTAGTTGAAGAACTCTTACAACTGTGGAATGGAACAGGTGTACGTGCGTGGGATGAGCACATGGGGAAGAATTTGACCTAAAGGCGTTGCTGTTCGTGACCATCAATGAATGGCTGTTCTCAGTAACCTTTCAGGACAGACAAACAAGGGATACCGCGCATGAACGCACTGTTTGGATGATACGGACAGTATATATTTGGCTAATTGTAAGAAGAATGTGTACCTGGGACATCGTCGATTTCTTCCGAGCAGGCATCCCGTAAGAAAGAAAGGCAAGCATTTCAAAGGTGAGGCGGATCACCGGACGAAGCCTCGCCACTGTACTGGTGTTGATGTACATGATATGGTCAAGGATTTGAAGGTGGTCTTTGGAAAGGGTCCTGGTGGACAACCTGTTCCGAATGACGCTGACGGACGCGCACCCATGTGGAAGAAGAAATCTATATTTTGGGACCTGCCCTATTGGAAAGACCTAGAGGTCTGCTCCGCAATCGACGTGATGCATGTGACGAAGAATCTTTGTGTGACCCTGCTTGGCTTCTTGGGCGTGTATGGGAAGACAAAAGATACACCTGAGGCACGGGAGGACCAGCAATGTATGCACGGAAAAGACGGCATACATTAGGGTCATGCAAGCTATGCTCTTACAAAAGAAGAGAAGGAAATCTTCTTTGAATGCATGCTCAGTATTAAGGTACCGTCTGGCTTCTCGACGAATATAAAGGGAATAATAAACATGGCAGAGAAAAAGTTCCAGAACCTAAAGTCTCATGACTGCCACATGATTATGACGCAACTTCTTCCGGTTGCATTGAGGGTGCTTCTACCAGAAAATGTTCGATTAGCCATTGTGAAGCTATGTGCATTTCTCAATGTAATCCCTCAGAAGGTAATCGATCCAGAAATCATACCAAGGTTAGAGAATGATTTGGTGCAATGGCTTGTCAGTTTCGAGTTGGTGTTCCCACCATCCTTCTTCAACATCATGACGCACGTCCTAGTTCACTTATGCGAAGAGATTAACGTTTTTGGTCCTGTATTTCTACACAATATGTTCCCCTTTGAGAGGTTCATGGGAGTCTTAAAGAAATATGTTCATAACCATGCTAGGCCAGAAGGAAGCATCTCCAAGGGCCATGAAAATGAGGAGGTCATTGAGTTTTGTATTGACTTTATTCCTGACCTTAAGCCGATTGGTGTTCCTAAATCGCGGCATAAGGGCAGACTGGATGGAAAAGGCATGCTAGGAGGGGAACAAATAATATGTATGGACGAACATTCTCTCACTGAAGCACACTACACAGTTTTACAGAATTCCGCCTTGGTGGCTCCGTATATGTATGAACACAAGAATTTGCTACGCTCCAAACACCCGAGCGGTCTGATGACTGGATTACACGTGAACTAACTAGGAGTTTCGCCAGCTGGTTGCAGACACGTACCATGCATGACACCTCTATTGAAGATGACATGTACTTGCTGTCCCAGTTACCATCTTCGAATATAATGACTTTCAAAGGGGACGAGATAAATGGTAATACATTTTACACGATCGCCCAAGATAAGAAGAGCACCAACCAAAACAGTGGTGTCTGCTTTGATGCAGAAACCAAGACGGGAAAGGAAACATATTATGGTTATATACAGGACATATGGGAACTTGACTATCGACGTGGTTTGAAGGTCCCTTTGTTTCGGTGCAAATGGGTCAATATGACACGAGGCGGGGTAACGGAAGACCCGCAGTACGGAATGACAACAGTGGATCTCAACAATCTTGCGTATGCAGACGAACCATTCGTCCTAGACAATGATGTGGCACAGGTTTTCTATGTGAAAGACATGTCTACCAAGCCAAGAAAAAGAAAAGATAAGGAAGCGAATGCATTGTACGATGAGCCAAAGCGGCACATAGTTCTTTCTGGGAAGAGAAACATCGTGGGAGTGGATGACAAGACAGACATGTCAGAAGATTATGAAAAGTTTGATGAAATTGCTCCATTCACGGTGAATATTGACCCGAGCATCCCGTTAAATGATGAAGATTTTCCATGGTTACGGCGCAAAGGGACACACGCGAAGAAAAAGTTTCACACCCAAAGATCTGGGATGTGATCGGCTTCACTATCATCACTTTGTTCTGTGTTTCACACCCAGGAGGGAATCTCTCTAATAGTTAGGGTAGTTATGTGTTTTGGCATTTGAAATGCGCAGAAATTTTATGTGCAAACAAATTCTTTCATGCCTTTACTGATTTTTAAAGTTAAGTTATTCACAAACTAGTGATTCACACTAATTTCAAATAATTCAAAATTTAAACTATTAAAATTTGAAAACTACGGGCACTAAAGAAAGTTTGTAATTTTTTGTACCTAAAGAAAAATATTCACAAAGAAACTCTAAATACACAAAAAAACAACTCAAAAATAAATAAAGCAAAAAAAATAAAAATAAAGCCCGCCTACTGGTCCAGAGCGGCCTGCATACGACTAGAAACCCAACATGTTGTTGGGCCAGGATGCAGGCCCGCAAAGGCACAGTAGGCCCACAGGGCAGCACAAAACATGTAGGCCCAGTAGGCCTGCTTTGGAGAGGAGCTCGAGAGAGCTACCGCACGGGGGGATATAAACCAGTGCGGACGCCCCTCGGCTAGCGAGGTGGGACTAAACTTGCCACACCGCACATGCGCCAGCGCACCCCCTTTAGTACCGGGTGGTGGCACCAACCGGTACTAAAGGGGGGCCTTTAGTACCGGTTGGAGCCACCACCCGGTACTAAAGGGGGTGCGCTTCCCGCCGCTTGGCCTGGCCAAAACAAGCCTTTAGTACCGGTTGGTGGCTCCAACCGGTACTAAAGGTCCATCCTATATAACTAAACACTTCAAAAATTTCAGTTTCTCATCTGCTTCTTCTCCTCTGCCCCGTCGCCCGTCGCCCCCGTCTCCATATCCCTCGTCGATGCCCCCGTCGCCGCCCTGTCGTCCCCGTCCCCATCGTCCCCGTCGTCACCGCCGCCCCGTCCCGGCCCGTCCCACGTCGTCCCCGTCCCCGTCATCGCCGCCCCGTCCCCGTCGTCGCCGCCCCATCCCTGTCCCCGTCGTCGCCATCCCCATCGTCACCTCGCCCGTCGCCGCCCCCCGTCGCCTCTCGCCTCGCCGGTGAGCACACACACACAGACATAATTTTTTTAAGTTTTTTAGTTATAAAAATAGTTATAAAAATGTTAGAATTTTTTCATTTTTAGTTATAGAAATAGTTAGTTATATACCATTGTTAGAAATGTTATAGAAATGTTAGAATTGTTAGAAATTTTTCTATTTTTTTAGTTATAGAAATAGTTATAAAAAAGTTAGAATTGTTAGAAATTTTTCTGTCTTTTAGTTATAGAAATAGTTATAAAAAAGTTAGAAATTTTTCTTTTTTTTAGTTATAGAAATATTAGAAATGTTAGTTATATATATAGAAATGTTATAATTTTTTTTTGTTTTTTAGTTATAGATATATTAGAAATGTTATAGAAATGTTAGTTATATAGCATTGTTAGAAATGTTATAGGAATGTTAGTTATATAGAAATGATAGAAATTTTAGTTATCAAAATCCAATCATTAAAAAAATGTTACTTTTTGCGGGCATATAGCTAGTATTTGTTCTCGACGATGCCCGGCCCGCATCCTCGCCGTCGACCCGTCCGCGACGACGTCCGACTGACCCATGTCCGGGACTGGGCTCCACCGGGCTGGCACTGGGAGGTGCTGCCTAGAGGGACGCACCGCTTGATGAGGAACCCGGCCCCGGGTCACGTCGTCGACCCTGATCTCGTTTGGTGGCGTTCGCGTGGGCCAGTTTCGGTGTGGAGGGAGCCGGCCCCGCCGGAGGTGGTACGTCGCCGTGTCAGGGAGGAGGACGAGCACGTCCATTGCTACATGGTTGCGTTAGAGGGCGGCAGGTTCTCCAATACCTGGCAGTTTCTTCAGGGATCTCACTTCAGCTATGATCCTGTGAGGGTTCCTTCTCTTTGGGTGTCCACCGCCCGCGTCGCAGGAACTGCGAGTGTCCTAGATTCTTCGGTAGTCAGTGATGTATTCGATATATAATATTCGAGACGATGTATTCGGATTATATATTATTCGAGATGATGTATTCGAGATTATATCTATTATTCGAGACAATGTATTCGAGATTATATCTATTATTCAAGACGATGTATTCGAGATTATATCTATTATTCGAGACGATGTATTCGAGATTATATCTATTATTCAAGACGACGTATTTGAGATTATATTCGATGATGCTTATTATGTACTATGATTGATTCAGTTTTTCCTTATTAATTGATTGCATCCATGCATTGTAATTTGAATATATTTCTTTTGGATTAGTTAAACAAAACCTATGGCGGACAATACCGGCAGAGAGGGAGAAGAGGCCCTGTTCAATATCATACGCAATCCTCGCGGGCCAGATGATGATCAGAATGAAGAAGATTATGACGGCTCCGAATATGTAAACAACACCGGGGAGGGTGATATGATATTCGATCGCGACGACCGAATTGATGAAGTCATGAACTATGAACATGACGAAGAAAATGTTGATCTTGAAACAACAAAGACCGGTGAGGTATATATATTTATATAAGCAGGCATCTGGTGATCATCACATGTTTTAAATGACTTGAAGATATATTAACGAAACGATCTTTCTTCTTTCAGCCATCCAGATCGAGCAAATCTTCAGGCAACAGGATGAAACGAGGCCCAAACAAAAAGTTGAAGGAGGGCATAAAGTACAATATCGAGGCAATCAGACCTAATGGCGAACCATTAGCGCCTAAGAAGATTGCGGACAAGTTCGTTCGTCAGTGCGGAGTTCTTGTGAAGGACCTACTCCCGATCTCCCTTCAAGAATGGAGAGAGCCAGCAAAGCCACGTCCAGGTCTTACTTTTGCCGACGACAGACAAAAAGGTCTGCTTTGGGATACTCTCATGGAACATTTCACCCTACCAGATCATTTCACAGAAGCAGATGTGCAGAAAGTCAAGGACGCTGCTCTTAGGAAGATGGCGGTTGCATTCAAGAACCACAAGAATCATGAATGGGACAAGTACGTCAAGGAAGGAAGGAAGACTCCTGTATTCGAGGGAACACTAGAGAAGCGAATTGCTCATTGGGACGATTTCGTGAAATTCAAGGATTCGGAATTAGCTAAGGAACGGTCGAGAATAAACAAGAAGAATGTCGAAAAAAGGATAAGTTCCATAAGCTGGGGCCAGGTGGCTAAGCGGTGGCAATGCCTAAGTGGGATAAGTTTGAGAAAGAGATGGATGATGCAGGTATCATTCCGGTTACTAGGAGCTGGCCCACCAGGTGCAGGACTTGGTTCTATGCGCATGGGGGGAGTTGGACCCGAAGACAGGCAAAGTTTTGACGAAGGCATGTCTGAACGGAGCCGACGATGCGCTAATTGTTGCAATAGAAGAGGCTCGAATGGGGGTATTCTAGCCCAACAGAGAGAACGACAAGCTTACGTGTGCCCTAGGAAATCCTGAACACCTGGGAAGAACACGAGGCAAGGGCGCTATTCCGTGGTATGAGGGGTTTTCGGACTGGAACGCCGACTACAGAACCCGTGCGAGAAGGAAGCTTGCGGAGGAGAAGAAGAGGAAGATGGAGGGGGAGCAGAGGAAGCTGGACTATGAACGCCTTCAAGGCCTAGAATCAAAGCACGCGGACTTGGCAGTCAAATTCTAGCGGCAGCAGGAGCAGATCGACTCACTTAGCCAGCAAAGGGGGTCTCAGCAGCTGCAGCGGCAAGCGGATGATCCCGCATTGGATAGCACCACCCCATCCATGCCGAGAAGCAGCGTGGGTTCCGCCCCGGGCGACGCAATGCTGGATAGATACCCCATGGATGACGTCACGGAGAACACTAACTGTGAGCTACACTTCAAAATGAAGAACATATCCATGAAGGTGGCGGACGCCGTTGCTTTTACAAATCCCCCCGAGGCAACCTTCCATTGCAACCCGATTCCAGCAGGCTATGCTCGTGTCTTGGTTGATGAGGTGGTGGACCCATATTCGGGGCTACATCTTGACATTCCTGGAGGTGACGACGAGCACACATTGGGAGAGGCCATACATCGTGTCATCCTATAGAGAAAGGATTGCATCGTCTTTCGAAGGCCACCGGCACCGCGTCACCCGACTCCTCGTCGAAGTCCGCCACCGAGTCAGCAGACTCCCGCTCCTCCAAGTCCACCAATGCGTGAGGCCACTCCTCCTCCTCCAAGTCCGGCAAAGTGTCAGGCCACTCCTCCTCCAAGTCCGACACAGCGTCAGACGTCCACTCCTCCTCCAAGTCCGGCACAAGTTCAGGCCACTCCTCCTCCAAGTCCGGCACAGCTTCAGGCCACTCCTCCTCGTCCAACTCAGCCCCGTCAGTCGTCTCCGCCGCCTCAGCAATCGCAGAAGAGACACCCCGCAGCTATGGTGCGTAGCGGTACGAGTCGAGGTAGTACAGGAAGTACAGGCGGAGGCAAGCGATATAAATATGGTCCAAGCCTCACTACTCCTCTTCCTCAGAGGGCTTACGATAGGACCGAGGAGCAAACCAATGACATAGTGCGGGCAGAAGTGGACGCCCATTTTGGACCGAAACCGCCACCGCCGCCAAGGGAGAAAGTGCCTGCGGAAAAGATTGACCACTTCATTCGTATGGCTCAACCACCAGCTCCCAAGCCTGTTGACACAGACTATGAGCGCCACATCAGGAAGTTAAATCGAGCACGTCTACAGAAGGAGGCGAGCTCGAGCAAACAATAAGCAGCTGCCAAAAATGCAGGAAAACCGTTCCCCAGCTGGGAGAACAGGCGGCGCAATCGATCCCCTCGCTTGTTGTGCCAACAACACGTGACAATACGCGCGCCCAATATTATTGTGGGCAAACTGTTTACGTTCCCGAGGTGGGCAATGTGGTAATAACCGAGGAGCATATAATGCAGGCTGAAATTCTCAACATCACTGTTGGACAACTCCTCAAGATCGAGCCCATGCCTGTGCTTACAGAGGAGGAAATAAAACGGAAATATGTCCGGGGCGAACCTTTGGTCAAGCCAGACGAGGTCAAGAAGCTCCCAACGAGAATGTATGAATTGCATCAATGGTACATGGACATTACCAAGAGTTCCAATCTAGAGTCCCTCATGGTGGAAGTCAAGAAGTATCATTACTACCATCAGAAAGCTGTGGCCGTTGAGTATAATGAACTGTTTCAGTTATACAATCAAGACGCACTCGACAAATCTATCGTTAGTTGCTATTGTTTGTAAGTGATTTCTTTCTGTAATTTGAGTCTCAAGCTAGCTGTAGTGATCCTTTTGATCAATCATTACCTGTAATTATCCTCACTATATTCTTTTCTGTGGTATTATGCGGGATGAAGATGTATGAAATGAAAAAAGGTGGACGCTATGGCATTGGGTTCATTGACCCAAACACCGTTAATGAATGCACATGGAAAATAGATCCATATCATGAAAATCATGTAGAGGACAGCATGCTAGAGTTCTTGAAGCGCCTCAAATACAATGAAGATATACTACTTCCTTACAACTTCCAGTGAGTCACACTGTCTTGTACTATACAAATTCTCTATTTTTGCCTACTAGCTAGCTACATGTTTTTGCTTACGTATGCCCATTTAATTAAGACATGCAAATGTGTGTGCATGTAGATTTCACTAGATCTTGTGTATCATTAAAGTTGACGCCGGAACAGTTGAAATACTGGACTCACTACTCAAAGCAAATAATGACTATAACATCTTGTTTGGGATAGTCAACAGGTAATTTCAATCATTATTAACTATATATCTCGGCCTATTTAGTTCGTCATTTCATGATATGAACTATTTAATAACCCCTTTATTCATTTTCTTTGTTGGCGGGTAGGGCTTGGGCAAGGTTCATCAGCGTCTCTCCAGGCGAATGGAAACAAAAGCTGAAATGGTTTCGACCCAAGGTAAGTAATTAAGTAGTACTAGCTAGCTAGCTAGCTGCCATCTCTTTAATTATCATGCTTGATTAATTATTATCTGACCAAATTCCATTCTCGTAAAGGCCCTGAAGCAGGCGTAGGGGACTGATATGTGTGCATACTGCGTTTGCGAGAACATTTGCATGATGGCGTCCGAAAGGAGCAGATCTCAAAGACAGGAATGGCACTAGTAGAAAAAGGGTCAAACGTGAAGCACATTAGTGCCGGTTTGAATTTGAGCCGGCACTAATGTGTGCATTAGTGCCGGTTCCAACGGCTAGCCGGCCGCTCTCATTAGTACCGGTTCGTGGAGAACCTTTAGCACCGGTTCGTGCCACGAACCGGTACTAAAGTGAGTGGTGGCAGGATGTTGTCAGTCCGGGGCCCCTCCAGCACCTTTAGTACCGGGTCGTATCACGAACCGGTCCTAAAGGTCGTCCTACATAGACCCTTCGTCCACCCGAGCTCGCTCTGTTCTTCCCCTTTCCCCTCTCCTCTTTGTACTTTTCCCTCTTCCTCTCAATCTCATCACACATTTTGCCCAAAATTTGTTAAGATTTGAAGGCCCCCATCCATTCAAATGATCACAAAGGTTAGCAACTTTTTCCTTTCATCTCTCATTGCTAGATTAGCTCGTGCAATGCTTTATATAGTGATTGATTTTTGAGTTTAGTAATTTGGGAGGAATTATATATATGTGCTACTATTTGATTTATATGCAATTTGAGGTCAAAAATAACACTTAGAACCATTCACGTCCACCTGTTTGAGTCCGGTTTCATGCCCCACTATAATGTTTGGACCAAGCATGGAGAAAGAGGGGTTATTGTGGAAGACAATGAAGAAGAAGAGGACGACGACAGCTATCCTGGCCAGGGGTTCCCTGAATACGATGATACAACAATGAGGGAAGAAGCTGAGCCGGTAATGCGGAAAGAAGCTGAGCCGGCAATGCAGGAAGAAGCTGAAGAAGAGGCATCGGATGAGCCGTTGATGATCTAGGTCGGGCCATTGCCGATGCAAAGAGAAACTGCGCTAGTGATTTGGAGAAGAAGAAGTTGCAGCGCATGTTAGAGGATCACAAAAAAATGTTGTACCCGAATTGCGTAGGTGACAAGAAAAAGCTGGGCACCACACTGGAATTGCTGCAATGGAAGGCAGAGAATGGTGTATCTGACAAGGGATTTGGAAAGTTGCTGGTAATGATAAAGGATATGCTTCCAAAGGACAACGAATTGCCCGAGAGTACGTACGAAGCAAAGAAGGCTGTCTGCCCTCTAGGGTTAGAGGTGCAGAAGATACATGCATGCCCTAATGATTGCATCCTCTACCGCGGTGAGTACGAGGATTTGAACGCTTGCCCGGTATGCGGTGCATTGCGCTATAAGATCAGCCGCGATGACCCTGGTGATGTCGAGGGCGAGCGCCCCAGGAAAAAGATTCCTGCCAAGGTGATGTGGTATGCTCCTATAATACCACGGTTGAAACGTTTGTTCCAAAACAAAGAGCATGCCAAGGCGATGCGATGGCACAGAGAAGACCGTAAGAAAGACGGAAAGTTGAGAGTACCCGCTGACGGGTCGTAGTGGAGAAAAATCGAAAGAAAGTACGGGAAGGAGTTTGCAGATGACGCAAGGAACGTATGGTTTGGTCTAAGCGCAGATGGCATTAATCCTTTTGGGGAGCACAGCAGCAACCATAGCACCTGTCCTATGACTCTATGTTTGTATAACCTTCCTCTTTGGTTGTGCATGAAGCAGAAGTTCATTATGATGCCAGTGCTCATCCAAGGCGCTATGAAAAAAATTCTTATTTTTAACAGAAGCGCGATAAAATACTGATTATTTTTGCAGAAGATTAATAAATAAATTGTTTAGGTCGTCCTAAATATTCAGAATTTTTGAAGTTAAAGAAGTATTCATAATATCCAGATTGCTACAGACTGTTCTGTTTTTGACAAATTCTGTTTTCTATGTGTTGTTTGCTTATTTTGATGAATCTATGGCTCGTATCGGGGCGGGGGGTATGAACCATGGAAGAGTTAAATACAGTAGATATTACACCAATATAAATAAAAAATGAGTTCACAACAGTATCAAAAGTGGTGATTTATTTTCTTATAACGGGGCTTATGATATTTTCTGTCGAGTTTTGTGTTGTGAAGTTTTCAAGTTTTGGGTAAGGAATTGATGGACTATGGAATAAAGAGTGGCAAGAGCCTAAGCTTGGGGATGCCCAAGGCACCCCAAGGTAATATTCAGGGATAACCAAGAGCCTAAGCTTCCGGGGCATCCCCTCTTTCGTCTTCATTTATCGGTAACTTTACTTGAGGCTATATTTTTATTCACCACATGATATGTGTTTTGCTTGGAGCATCGTGTATGATTTGAGTCTTTGCTTTTCAGTTTGCCACAATCATCCTTGTTGTACACACCTTTTGAGAGAGACACACATGAATCATGATTTATTAGAATACTCTATATGCTTCACTTATATCTTTTGAGGTAGGCAATTTTGCTCTAGTGCTTCACTTATATCTTTTTAGAGCACAGCGGTGGTTTTATTTTATATAAATTGATGAACTCTCATACTTCACTTATATTATTTTGAGTGTCTCTAAACAGCATGGTAATTAGCTTTGGTTATAAATTTAGTTCTAATATGATAGGCATCCAAGAGAGATATAATAAAAACTTTCATATAAAGTGCATTGAATACTATGAGAAGTTTGATTCCTTATGATTGTTTTGAGATATGAAGATGGCGATATTAGAGTCATGCTAGTGAAGTAGTTGTGAATTTGAGAAATACTTGTGTTAAGGTTTGAGAGTCCCGTAGCATGCACGTATGGTGAATCGTTATGTAACGAAGTTGGAGCATGAGATATTTTTGATTGTCTTCCTTATGAGTGGCATCTGGGGACGAGCGATGGTTTTTTCCTACCAATCTACCCCCTAAGAGCATGCGCGTAGTACTTTTGATGACTAGTAGGTTTTTGCAATAAGTATGTGAGTTCTTTATGACTAATGTTGAGTCCATGGATTATATGCAGTCTCACCCTTCCGCCATTGCTAGCCTCTCTTGTACAGCACAACTTTCACCGCTATCATAAACCCACCATATACCTTCCTCAAAACAGCCACCATACCTACCTATTATGGCATTTCCATAGCCATTCCGAGATATATTGCCATGCAACTTTCCACCGTTCTGCTTATTATGAAATGCATCATCATTGTCATATTGCTTTGCATGATCATGTAGTTGACATTGTATTTGTCGCAAAGCCACCGTTCATTAGTTTTTTATACATGTCGCTCTTAATTCATTGCACATCCCGGTACACCGTCGGGGGCATTCATATAGAGTCATATCTTGTTCTAGTATCGAATTGTAATTTTTGAGTTGTAAGTAAATAGAAGTATGATGATCTTCCTTTTTAGAACATTGTCCCATGTGAGGAAATAAAATAAAAAAGAGGAAAAGAAAAAAAGAGCAAAAAAAGAAAAAAAGAGAAGAAGAAAAAAAAAGGAGGGAAAGAAAGAAAAAACGAGAGAAAAAGAGAGAAGGGGCAATGTTATTGTCCTTTTCCATACTTGTGCTTCAAAGTAGGACCTTGATCTTCATGATAGAGAGTCTCCTATGTTCTTACTTTCATATACTAGTGGGAATTTTTCATTATAGAACTTGGCTTGTATATTCCAACGATGGGATTCCTCAAAATGCCCTAGGTCTTCATGAGCAAGCAAGTTGGATGCACACTCACTTAGTTTTCTTTTCGAACTTTCATAAACTTATAGCTCTAGTGCATCTGTTGCATGGCAATTCCTACTCACTCACATTGATATCTATTAATGGGCCTCTCCATAGCCCGTTAATACCCCTAGTTGATGTGAGACTATCTCCCTCTTTTTGTCTTCTCCACAACCACCGTCTATTCCACCTATAGTGCTATGTCCATGGCTCATGCTCATGTATTGCGTGAAAGTTGAAAAGGTTTGAGAACATCAAAAGTATGAAACAATTGCTTGGCTTGTCATCTGGGTTGTGCATGATTTGAATATTTGTGTGATAAAGATGGAGCATAGCCAGACTATATGATTTTGTTAGGATGAGATTTCTTTGGCCATGTTATTTTGAGAAGACATAATTATCTTGTTAGTATGCTTGAAGTATTATTGGTTTATGTCAATATTAAACTTTTGTTTTGAATCATACGGATCTGAACATTCATGCCACAATAGAGAAAATTACATGGATAAATATGTTAGGTAGCATTCCACATCAAAAATTATGTTTCTATCATTTACCTACTCGAGGACGAGCAGGAATTTTCCGGAGTACCGGGGGCTACCGGAACCCCCCGGGAGTTAATGAGCCTTCATGGGCCCTAGTGGAGAGAGGAGGCGGCAGCCAGGTGGTGGCGCACGCCCCCCCAAGCCTGAACCGAATTGGACTAGGGTTGGGGGGCCGGCCCCCCTTTCCTTCTCTCCTTCTCCTCCTTCCCTCCTTCTCCTAGTGGGAATAGGAAGGGGGGCGAATCCTACTTGGACTGGGAGTCCAAGTAGGACTCCTCCCATGGCGCATCCCCCCTTGGGCCGGCCACCTCTCCCTTCCCCTTTGTATACGTGGGAGGGGGGCACCCCAAAGGCACACCAAGCCTTCTCTTAGCCGTGTGCGGTGCCCCCCTCCACAGTTTCACACCTCGGTCATATCGTCGTAGTGCTTAGGCGAAGCTCTGGGCCGGTAGCTTCATCATCACCGTCGACACGCCGTCGTGCTGACGAAACTCTCCCTCATCCTCAATTGGATAAAGAGATCGAGGGACGTCATCGAGCTGAACCGCTAGGGGTACGAAGGAGGAGGAGACCGGATGCGTTAAGCTAGTTGGTAAGAGTTCTTGTCATTATTGATAGTGGCCCTAGAGAAAGAGATTACGCTGATTGTTCTAACTTCATTCATATTTGATTCCGCAACTGAGACCTTTTCCCACATCTGTGCCAGGAGGGCAAGTGGTCAAAGCAGAAAGGGTTCTCGCTTCTCCTTCTGGAAGGGTGTGCTGAACACGGAGGTCCCGTATGTTCGGTGCTTGGATCGGTTGGATCGCGAAAACGTTCGACTACATCAACCACGTTACTAAACGCTTCCGCTTTCGGTCTACGAGGGTACGTAGACAAACTCTCCGCTCTCGTTGCTATGCATCTCCTAGATAGATCTTGCGTGATCATAGGTAAAAATTTTGAAATACTGCGTTCCCCAACATGCTTGCGTTTATTTCACTACATCATGTCATCTTACTTAATGCGTTACTCTGTTCTTATGAACTTAATACTCTAGATGCAGGCAAGAGTCGGTCGATGTGTGGAGTAATAGTAGTAGATGCAGGCAGGAGTCGGTCTACTTGATACGGACGTGATGCCTATGTTCATGATCAGTGCCTTAGATATCGTCATAACTTTGCGCTTTTCTATCAATTGTTAGGCAGTAATTTGTTCACCCACCGTAATATTTTCTATCTTGAGAGAAGCCTCTAGTGAAACCTATGACCTCTAGGTCTACTTTCCATCATATAAGTTTCCAATCTACAATTTTAGTTTCCTATTTACTTCCTTTGCAACCTTTTACTTTCCGTTTCATAAACCAAAAATATCAAAAATATTACTTTACCGATTATCCATCTCTATCATATCTCACTTTGCAAATAATCCCAAAGGGATTGACAACCCGTTTAGCGCCTTGGGTGCAAGTAGGTGTTTGTTTGTGCAGGTACTCAATGACTTGTGTGTCGTCTCCTACTGAATTGATACCTTAGTTCTCAAAACTGAGGGAAATACTTACTCTACTTTGCTTCATCACCATTTCCTCTTCAAGGGAAAAACCAACGCAAGCTCAAAAGGTAGCAGACCTCCAGTCGTAGCCGCCATGATTTTCTTCACGTCTATCAATGCCTTGAGAATTTTGACTTGGACATGTCCTATGGCATGAATAAGAAATCGAAGCTTCGCGCCGCGTCCTCTTGAGGCCGTGTTGGCTGATAATATTAGTGCGCATGACCAGAGCCTTTCTGATCAAGATATCCAAGGACGACATACACCAATTCATATAGATCTCCGCTCGGAAAGACCGAAACTCATCAACGGCCAGATCCAAGTTGTCGACATCTGACAGAAAGACGACTTGGCGGAAGAAAAGCATCAGGGCCAAACCACCATTATTAGTCCAAAGCTAATAGCCTCCACGCCGCCCTCCTCTCGATCCAGACAGGAAGAAAAAGATCAACGACGTCGCATCATGCCACTCGCATTCGTGGAGGCTTGAACATGGCAAGACGCCAACCATGGCTAGAGACGGGGACCAGCCACTCTGGCCAGATCCGGCGACTCCTAGTCCCACCGCTCCCGCTACGGCGGCACCGCATGTAGCCTACAAGCCCATCCACGATGATGTCTGATTAGAAGGATATATGGATATACAGATGAAAAGGCCCTTGTTATCCCTCCAACAATATATATAAAGCTTATTGGGACATGAGAAAGCTTGCACAAGGCTATGGAAATGTATTGCCAGACAGAGATATACGATTTTCGTTCGGCATCCAAACCGCTTGTGTCACGCTTAATCGATGGTCACTCTAATTTTTCCGGCGGGCCTTCCCTGTGGTACTGCAGCCTTACATGTGTATTAGTGGTTAGGGCGTCATCCGTGGCGCCGCTTAAGAGGAAGTTGTTTGCACGCTTTTATTTTTTTTAAATCATGTACTCCTCATCTCTATCTAAAAAAATATTTATAGAAAATCCTCATCTCCATCTAGAAAAAGAAGTAAAAAAGAAAAAAAAAATCACCAACGCAACCTTACAGCGAGCGCCACTTAGCGTAGTCCTCCATTTAAAAAAATATGAAGTCATCACCTTCATATAAAAAGAAAAAAACATTTTAAAAACGTTTTCATCTCCATCTAAAAATAATATCCCAAAAGCTTTTTCACTACGGCCAACCAGCTTGTACCATGTGCCATAACTGATTGGCCGCTCTTCATGCATAGCTTAATGGGTTTAATGAGTTTCATATAGCTATTCATTAAGAAGAAAACCAAAATTACTTGGAGTTAATAACTAATACGTTTCCTTTAACTAACACGTGCACGGCGAGGATTTACGTGCATGATGTTTTTTCCTCTCCCCACGTCGTATTGGGCCGGCCCATTCGTGCACATCTCTATTTCTAATGCAGCAGTTGGTAGTCTCATTTTCAGGGTTTTTTTGTCCCACCTTTCATGGTTTTTTTATACCTCCTTCCACCTTCGCTGGTTTTTTTCATAAATTTTTTGTCCCCTCCCCCTATTTCATCGGTTTATTTTCGCGTCACCCTCTCACACAATGAAAGAAATCTGAACAGATTAGAACTTTCCATGCTGGCGCAAGTTATTTAGTAATGTAGAATCAATCACGAACAATCGCTAAAGATCAAATCCAAGTTAATTAACCTTACCTTAAATCACTCAATCACATTAATTAGAAAACAAATAATTGATTTTCAGAAAAATTGCTCAATCACATTAACCTTACCTTAACTCACGGATGGTAATCAATCTTCAAACAAAGGAAACAATACATCAAGGGAGCAGTAAATAAACTCCCTTTCTTATGACATGTATATGATCTTTCCTTCCCTCTCCGTTGTCGAGCGTTCTTGATTCTCAAGGCCGATTCTTGGGCTGCGTCACTGGGTCGCGACGGTGCCGAAGGACGAGGATGGCGAGGCCGGGTGTCGCGGCACCGCGTTGGCCGTGGCTGATGAAGGGGGTGAAGAAGGGCGGCTTCCCTGGCCGTGGCCCTGGGAGTTGGTGCGGTGGAAACGTCACTTGAAGGACCCGACGTGGGTGGCCGACGCGCAGACGCACTTGGAAGCGGGCCCATGGCCCGCGCCGGACGGCGCCGACGCCGACCTGGACCACCTCCTCCGTGTATCCTTGGAGCTATGGCTGGCCAATTTATATGAAATTAATTCCCTCAGTTGTGGTGGCAAATATAATACACATAATCCATATTGTTATGCACTAGTGTGTGTGTGTGTGAAATAGATGGATTATGGTCCCGTACCAATAAGATGGATATATGTGTGTGTTAGAGAGAGAGAGAGAGAGAGAGACAGAGAGGGAGAGGGGGAGAGAGAGTGAGGAAAAGGGAGGGAGAGTGTGTGTATGAGGATTTGATGGTAAAAAAAGTCGCCAATGTCATTTGATATGTATGAAAATATTAATATTAAACTTTTAAAGTTAATGTGGCCCCGTTAAAATACACAAGCGTTCTTATAGTATAGTTAGAGAAAGACATGAGGAAAAGGAAGAACCGGGATCGATTCCTAGTCTTCTCAAGGTGGCCGCGTGGGTTTGTCTCAAAAAAAAAAGGTGACAGCGTGGGTGCTACTACCGGTCCGCCCAAGTCCGGTTCGTGATAAGTTGTAGGTGCGCGTCGTACTTGAGGCGATTGAGGCCTGTTTTATTTGAGTTTTTCCTCTCTTTTTTCTTCTTCATTTTTTTCATTCTTTTTTGCACTCCGTTTCTTTGTTTTGTCATTCTTTTTTTCTTTTGTTTATTTTCTTTTTTTCCGGTTTTCTTTGTTCTATTGGTTATTATTGTACATTTTTTGTATACGTCTACAACATTTTTTTCTAATACACATCTAACATTTTTCAAATACAAACCAACCATTTTTGTAATACATTGTCAAGATTTTTTTGTACACATTTTTAAATGCTTGTTTGTCATTTTTCAAATACAAGATTAACATTTTTTCAATACATGGTCAACAATTGTTTTTGCCATTTTTACAAAAAAATTAAATGCTTGATTAACATTTTCTTAATGCATGGTCATTTATTTTTCTATACACATTTAACATTGTCCAAATGCTTAATTAACATTTTCAAACCCTTGTTCAACATCTCTTTTAAAATGCTTGATTCACATTTCTGTATACATGATCAAACATTTTTATCATTTTTAATACATGGTCGACGGTATTACCCATACACATTTAACAATTTCCCAATTCTTGATTAACATTGTTTAAGTACTCGTTCAACATTTTCTCAAATGCATAACGTTGACATTGTTGAAAAGTGGCATCACAAGTTCCAGGGAGTAGAAAAGAGATTAATCAACGAAACCGCGCGAACTTTGTGGTGCTATTGTGTTATATCAACTACTCCTTTCGTTCCGAATTACTTGTCACAAGTATGTATGTATATCTAGATATATTTTAATTTTAGATACATCCATTTATGCGACGAGTAATTTGGAACGGAGGGAGTATGTGTCTGTTATGTCACCAAATTCAGTATATATAGAACATGGAAATACAGTAATAGTGAGCTCACTCGGTGGGAGCCCGTCACGGCCATGGGAATAGGATCCTCCTCGTACTGCTCCTCTCCTGCCCTGCCCTGAGGAGCAGTATCGTCCGTCGTCGCCGAGCGGCGCAGCAGCCGGTGGCCGAGGGGAGACCGAGATTTATTCTCCGGAGGCGCCGAATCCGGCTCGTAAGTCGAAATCCCTCTCTGTCCCGCCTCTCGGATCCTCCCACCGATCTCCTACTTCCCTGCCGCCAATGCCCGCCTTTTCTTTGGACTCCGAGCGAGGAATCGGAGGGAAAGCTGTGTACTTCCTGTGGCTTCATACCCCGGTAATGGCGGCCCTGCTTGCCGTTGCCGCTTGGTCCACTCTCTGCGTGCCCGTCTGCAAGGTGTTCGATGGATTGTGCGCAGGGTGTCGGCCCGGCTGGCCTCGTTTCACTTCTTCCAGGTTTCAGTCCGTTTACCGCCGGTTGCTGAAAATGTGCACGAGAAGCATAAGAATGCTGGGATATGCGCTCTTTGTTTACCGTTTACTGTCATTTGTTTGGTTGCAGGAAGCACCCGGCCTTAAGCATAGTACTACATATAAAGTTGTATGTTCTGTTCCGTTTGTTTGTTTGCTGTCTGATGATTGAGACAAGTGCATAATCTAAAGTTTGGCACCTGCACTTGCACCTGCTCCTGCACATTTATGTGTTGGAAACTGGAATCTGTTCAGTGTAGTATGGCCATGCCACATGTTTTGGCTTTAGCCTAAGGACCAATTGCTTCTTGACTTTCTTGGATGCTTGCTGGCCCAACCTTGGATCTGTATCTTTCTAATAGTCTTCTAAATCAGAAACATAACGATTTTTTGTGCTGCTTACTAGATTCGGTGTGTTTACTTAGCGTGTTTAGTCGAATCATCTGTCATTGTTCTCTCAAGTTACTTTTCCTTGCGATATTCAACCCAGCGGTTTAAAATTCCTGCAATTGCTTCATTCAGATTGATTTTTCGCTTCTTTGTTGCTGATTTCCTTTCAACGTTTGGGCTGAGGCTCCAAATGTTGGTACTCTTTTAACCGGAGTATGTTACTTTGGAGAATAGAAGAATTATGCATTGGTATCATGATAACATATGCCTAATGGTTTTTCTTACAGGAGGGCGTTTCCAACACATAAATAGTTTGCTAGCATGCAGACAGTGTCCAGTAGCCTTTGCGCCATTTGAGGCATAATGGACATAGCTTTTATCATGTTGTTGGTTCTTTCTCTGCTCCTGTTCCCTAATGGCATCTGCAAGAGTTTAGCTACAGGACCTCCTGTTGTGAATATTGGGTCTATTCTTCAGTTTGACTCCACCACCGGGGGTGTTGCGGCAGTTGCCATCCATACAGCCGTGGAAGATATCAACTCTGATCCAACAGTTCTAAATGGAACTACACTAAAGGTTCAAATCAAGGATACAAATTGCTTTGATGGTTTCCTTGGCATGGTTCAAGGTAGGCTAGCTTTAATGCCACTCATTCATTTCACAACCTTCAAATAGTTATTACTTCTGTTGTGGAGTTGTGGCAATGATGCCGTGTTCCTTGTATCAGCTTTGCAGTTCATGGAGACTGATGTTATTGCACTCATTGGCCCTCAGTGCTCCACAATTTCTCATATCATTTCATATGTAGCAAATGAGCTTCGAGTCCCTTTGATGTCCTTTGCTTCTGATGCAACTCTTTCATCAATACAGTTCCCGTTCTTTGTCAGGACGGGTCCCAGTGATCTCTATCAAATGGCGGCTGTGGCAGAAGTTGTTGACTACAACCACTGGAAGATAGTGACTGCCATATACATTGATAATGTTTATGGTAGAAATGGCATTGCTGCTTTGGATGATGCACTCACTTTAAAGCGCTGCAAAATATCCTACAAGGTTGGGTTTCCTTCCAACGCTAAAAGGAGTGACCTCATAAATTTGTTGGTTAGTGTCAGTTCTATGGAGTCTCGTGTTATCATTCTCCATACTGGAACTGAACCTGGACTCAAGCTTTTCTCTATGGCACACCAACTGAACATGATGGGCAACGGCTATGTGTGGATTGCAACTGACTGGCTGTCTGCATATCTTGATGCTAATTCATCAGTTCCTGTTGAGACTATATCTGGCCTGCAAGGTGTTCTTACTTTACGGCCACATATTCCCAACTCAAAGATGAAGAGTAATTTGGTCTCCAAATGGAGCACGCAAAGTAAAAAGTACAACTACAGTGATGTTTGTATAAATACTTATGGTTTTTATGTTTATGATAGTGTCTGGGCAGTAGCTCATGCTCTGGATGCCTTCTTTGATGATGGTGGTAGGATTTCCTTTTCAAATGACTTGCATGATGGAACTGGAGGAACTCTTCACCTTGAAGCAATGAGCATTTTTGACATGGGAAATAAATTACTGGAGAAGATTAGAAAGGTAAACTTCAGTGGGTTATCTGGGCAAGTGCAATTCGATGCTGTAGGCAACCTCCTTCACCCTGCGTATGACATCATAAATGTCATCGGAAATGGCATGCGGACCATTGGTTTTTGGTCAAACTATTCTGGCTTGTTGTCGACTGTCTCTCCAGAGGCTCTAGATTCAAAGCCTCCTAATACTTCTCTAGCCAATCAGCATCTCTATGATGTTATTTGGCCTGGGGAGACTGCACAGAGGCCTCGAGGATGGGTTTTTCCTTCTAATGCCAAGCAGTTGAAAATTGGTGTTCCCAACAGATTTAGCTTCAAAGAGATCGTCACGGTAGACAATGCTACTGGGTCAATGAAGGGTTATTGCATCGATGTCTTTACTCAGGCATTGGCTTTGCTTCCTTATCCTGTTAGTTACAAGTTTGTACCTTTTGGGAATGGTACTGAAAATCCTAATTATGACAAACTCGTACAGATGATTGAATCAAATGTAAGTACGGAATGCCTCTTTTTTCTTCCTCGAACCATTTCATCATATACCATGCTGACCAGGGGCATCTTATCCTGCAGGAGTTTGATGCAGCTATAGGGGATATTGCAATTACAATGAGGCGGACAGTAACTTTTGATTTCACCCAGCCATTCATTGAAACAGGCTTGGTTATCTTGGCTCCGGTTAAAGAGCATATAACATCGTCCTGGGCATTCTTGCAGCCATTTAGTTTGGAGATGTGGTGTGTTACAGGGCTATTCTTTCTTATTGTGGGTGTGGTTATTTGGATTCTTGAACATCGGATCAATGACGATTTCCGTGGTTCAGTATGTCAACAAATAATAACTATTTTCTGGTAAGGAGCTGACCTGCACCTTTTGTACCGTCTTCTTGTATATCATTCCTGTTTTCGAAGTGTTGATGTTTTAACAAGTCTTGTGCAATATGTTGCATACAGCGAGTACCTTAGAGCAGTGGCCAGTTAACATACCTAAATGAAGCATCTAGTGATTACCAATGAACTACTCCCTCCGCCCCATAATATAAGGGCGTTTTTGACACTACACTAGTGTCAAAACGCTCTTATATTATGGGACGGAGGGAGTATTATCTTAATAATCTTGTGAGACATATATACATGCACAGCATATATATTCGCTTAATGATATTTATGATGCATTGCTCTATTTTTCCTGTTTTCACATACTTCTCTTCTCCACATGTATTTGCCAAATGCTCTTATAATGGCGTGATTCCTTGCTGTGATTATAATTTCAATTTTTATTGCCTGCAGGTTCAGCTTTTCGACTTTGTTCTTCGCACACAGTAAGTAAACCAACCTTCTCTCTTATGTGTTTTTTTTTTTGGCTATAACATTTTGTTCTGAGGCATGAGGCATGACTCGTGATTTCATATGTATCTGCGCGCAGGAGAAAATACTATGAGCACCTTAGGGCGTGGTGTCCTGATCATATGGCTGTTTGTTGTTTTGATAATTGTATCCAGCTATACCGCGAGTCTTACTTCCATCCTGACCGTGCAACAACTCGATACTTCTATAAAAGGAATCGAGGACCTGAAAAATAGCAATGATCCTATTGGTTTCCAAGTTGGTTCTTTTGCACAAGACTACATGGTCAAGGAGCTCAACATCTCACGGTCAAGGCTAAGAGCTCTTGGTTCACCACAAGAATACGCTGAAGCCCTCAAGATAGGCCCTAAGGAAGGAGGTGTTATGGCCATTGTCGACGAGCGCCCCTATGTTGAACTGTTTTTGTCATCCTACTGCAAGATTGCGGTAGCTGGCACAGATTTCACCAGCAGAGGATGGGGCTTTGTAAGTACAGTTCAACCATATTCTTTTATATAAATTAGAATATAAGAACAAAAATTGCTGTTAATGTCCTGGAATAGAGGTTTTAACTTTGAATAGTTGTGTCTAGTCTTTAGTTTATGCAACTTTTATTGCACTTACCTGCGGCTACTTTGTTTCACAAATCGAAATGTAGCACCTTACAAATTCATTCTGCCAGGCATTTCCAAGGGACTCCCCTTTGCAAGTAGACCTCTCCACCGCAATCCTGTCTCTGTCAGAGAATGGGGAGCTGCAGCGGATCCATGCCAAATGGCTCAATACAGGGGAGTGCACAACTGACAACAGTGAGCTTGTCGACTCGAACCAGCTCCGCCTTGAGAGCTTCCTTGGTCTGTTCCTAATCTGTGGTGTGGCATGTGTTCTCGCGCTGCTACTCTACTTTGGTATCATGCTATGCAAATATCTGAGGCATGAACCGTGGAAGAGCCTCAGAAGATTCATCTCGTTCGTCCATGGGAAGGAGCCGCCGAAGAACAAGGAGAGGCGGTCCATGAGCCTGCCTGGAAGCTCAACGCCAACAACGCCGATGAGCAGCCATAGTTCCCTTGACATGGAAAGGCCGGCCAGGCCAGTCAGAAACGGTAGCATTATTGACATGGAAAGCTAATTCATGTGTAGAAAGCTAGTTAACAATGCGGTCGACTAACCTAGGTTCTGGTAGTCGGACAGCAGGGCTGTATAGGAGGATTCGAAATACTTCTTAAGTACTCCCTCCGATTCAACTTAATTAACTTTGACTTGGTACAACCTTAGTACAAAGTTGTACTAAGTCGGCGCAATTAATTTTGATCTGAGGGAGTACTAAAGTTTATGAAATAACAGAAGGAAGGATTAATAAGAAATAGAAATATTGAAATGCTCCTCCTGTCCTACATATATTGTTTTTACCTTTGCATGTGTTTGATAGGGCGTAGTAGTAGTGTGTGGGTACTTCAGTTAGAAGGTATGCAGTGGACCAGTCTATCGACCGTGTGGCAATGCCTGTAGTTTGTAGCACTAAACTTTGATGCCCATTCATAAACTAATTTAGATGGAGCCGCACAAAAATTGTGTTTTTTTTTTTGCTCACACACTCTGTTTTGTCTCAGTTTTAGTCCAGCGCAACTTTGAAGCTTATCCAGGGCAACTTTGAAGCTTATCCAGGGCAACTTTAACTATTTACAGGAGAAATTGTTAAAGACCTTATTAAGTGAAGAAGAATAGACGTCTCCAGTTTTTGTTTCTCCAACTCTATGCCTACACTGTAAATTATTTATGAATTAGCTCCAGTTGATGCAACTGTACTCTTTCTGGTAGGTCTGAGATGGACTGAGCATCCTAAGCTAGCTACTTGTCTCCCTTAGGTTTTACAGCAAGACAAATGCACTGGACTACAAAGAGGAAAATTCTTGCAGGTTCGTAATGAATCTGTTTTGGTTCTGGCATTCACACCAATCATAAAGCAGTGTTTGTTAGTAGCGGAGTGGTAGGCAGACGCAAATCAAACCATCATTTTTCTTCTAAATACACTTGTAAAAGCATCGATGCATCTCCGTCGCTTAATTTTATTTGTCATTCTGTTCAGTACCTGGTTTGGTTTAGGAAGAGCTCTTTTTCCTATGCAAAATGTATAACGTGTATGTTTCTAATTCCGATTGCAGGCATATTCATCGCGCTTGTGTTTTGACGTGTTGCGGGCAACCAAGAGTCGTTCAACAGTGTGTTGCTGGGGTACGCCACCGGTCTGACAGTAAAAGGTAGCGCTGATGAACTGGTTTCAAGCCGAGCTGATCAGTTCTGCTGTTACTAATATATCATGGCATCTTGCGGCTCTCGGTCGATGTTCTGTCATCTATGAGGAGAGAGTTTCCATTTAATCTAGTTGCTAATGCTTTGTATACAAAATTATAGATGCCTACACAATACAAAATCAAAAGTTATTTTCTTAGTCAAACTGGAAAATTCATAGATTTGCAGGAACATCTGTACATAAAGCCTTTTCCATCAAAGTATGTACATACATTGTCTATTTTAACATAAGAATGTAGGACTCGTTCAAAACTATTTGACTATTCATACAAAAAAAATAGAATTTCTTAAAATAAGGGAGCACATCTTCTCTGGTTTGATCACTGAAGTCATCAATTGAGCAGTCCAGGTTCACCTAGTTATCTATTTCAAAACTTAGGGAGAACAATTTGGGTGATACTTTTTCAAAGTACAAGGCACATATTTATAGTTCATTGAAATGCACCTATATTTTGACCTCATTAATATCTCATCCTTCATAATAAAGTATGGCCAAACAAACAGAGAAACCGCTAGTTTCTTTCATGTTCCCCAGACAATAACACCATAGCTATTACTGTCATTCCCCTTCTCTCTTAATACCTTCCATCCTTTCCATTATAATTAATGAAACTGAAACATATCATTCTCTTGGTTGTATTTTTTTCCTAAAATGTTTAAGGTGTATGTGTCATTGAGTGAATATATTATGTTGCAAAGTTTCACGAAATTTAGTATGCAACCAGTATGCAAGAGAAATAAAGATTAAAGTAAATTTAGTTATTTTTATTAGCCATTATTGTTTTTAGAGAAAACAATAGGCAAGTCACTTTTTCATGAAAGCTGGAGACAAATAGTGTATTCTAACATAAAAATGGTCAATTTTCCTCACACACACACACACACACATACACATAAACTTAGAATTTTTGGAAATAATGGGAGCAATGGCCATGTGAAAATATGAGGTTTATATCTTGTGGATTTCCTTTCAGTGTACAAGGCCTGCATGTAGAATGGATATTTTTTTTTCTATATTTGCTTCCCTAATTTAAATCTTATCCTTCATCATCAATTATGACTAAACATAAATAGTAACTGCTAGTTTCTCTTATGCTTATGAGGAGATAAGACCATGGATATTTTAGTCATTCCACTTTGCTATTGATTGTTTCTGTTCTTTTGCGCTAAATAGTAGTCAAACATGTTATTCATGTATTTCGTAAGGATAAGGTCAAGCCTCATGATAAGGATAGGGTCGCGCTATTCGTCACCCTGGGTGAGGCATTGTTATTTTTCACCCACTTCTATTTTATCATCAATGCACCGTAAATTTACGTTTCATAAGTTTTGTCTTATTTCCGACGCAAAAAGGGACCGTAAGAAAATATATAATCGCCATAAAAAATATTTTATGTTATATAAAATTACAAACATAAAAACATAGTCTAAAATACACACAAACTGCAAATTTTCTTGTCTTATAACCTATATTTTTATTTTTTTATGTCAAATTTTACGTAGTGAATCAATAGAAATATAACTATTTGAATTCGAAATGTAATTTAATTATGAAATGATCGTAAGATTACCTCGGGTGAAGAATAACTTATTCTGCACCCTGATTGATGAATAATAAATTTAATTATATTATATACATATAGGATAACACTATTCTAATCCTAGAATTAGAATAGCTATTTGGATCACAGCCAGCCCGACCACATCTTAGTGAGATCGCGCGAGCAAAAGAAAAAACCCAAAACGCCCCGCCCCGTTTATCCCCTTGTCGCTCCACCACCACCCCCCGACCTCTGGCCGCCGCCCACCCTGCTCCGGCGCGCCTCCCACCCTCGCCTCCTTCCGAGCGCTCCGCCGGCCCCGCCTTCTTCCAGGCGCGCCGCCGGCCCCGCCTCCTCCTGGCGTGCTGCCACCCCCACCTCTTGCAGCGCGAGGTCGCCGCCACCGCCTACTTCCCGGCGTGCCGCCAGCCCCGCCCCCTTCGGCGCGAGGCCGCCGCCCCCACCTCCTCCTGGCGCGCCGTCGTCCCCTGTACCTGACGCGCCCCCCGGTGCCGCCGGCCCGCAACCCGCCGCCCAGCACCTTCCCGTCGCGCGCCTCCCAACACCGAGGCGCCGCCGCCCACAGGTTCTGTAGATGCTGACCTGCCACTGCACCGCCGCTGCAACCTGCTGCTCACTCTTCCTCGCACATGTGTCAGCAACACAAAAGTGGGTCGCTGCAGTCCACCTCCTGCTACAGCAGCAGGACGACTCCTTCAGGACGCATCTCACACTCATGGAGGCGGTGCTATCTCTGGCGAGCTCCTCCATCCCCGAGCGCGATGCTTCCACTACTGCGTCCTCCTCACGTTCCCTTCCCCATCCTTGTGTATGCTTATTTCGATGTGGAAAACTCCATCAACTAGTTCGCATCACGTATCAGGGCACGGCCATAACATGCTAGCAATATTATGCTTTGGCTGCTAGTAATGTGTTTGTGCTAATGTCTAGTAGGAACTCTAGTTGTACTGATAAAAGAGAACCAAACCATCATATAAGGGAAAAGTCGCATCTCTCTATCTTTGATCTCTCTATGATACAGATATGGACGTATATGGAATTAGTAAAATTCCTCTTTTATATTGCTTGTTCATTAATCATTCATGCATCGTGTCCTAAAAGAAATATAGTGTGCTCTGTTTGAAAAAGCATGTGGTCAGCACATGTTTGTTATTATATGGATCTAAAGGTTTAACAAACAAACACATTCAGATTTCTCTTTATTCGTATAAAGGTTGGAGTGAGGTAGCGCTTATTTCCTATATAGCTGCTCATTTTGGATGCAGTTTGAACAATCAGGCTAGGGAGCGGTGAGCGTGGGTAGGCTGGCCAAACCTTCCCTCCACTGGGTCAACCGGCAGCGTCGCCCACCACCGTACTGTCCTACGGCAACGGCCCCAACCTGGGCAGGCGTGCTTTCTGCGACATGCTCCTGCTCATGGATGTCTTGGTGAGGTAAAAACTTCTGTTAACTTAACTTAGCTACCTCAACTGATTGAACTGCAGGGGTTGTGTGCAGTCTGATGTGGTTCTAGTGTTTGATTAATGCAATTTGGAAGAACTTGCGTCTCTAAAATTCAAACTCTGCATTTTGGTGTATTTTTATTTAGAAGTTCAGGTCATCATAAGTTGCTTCGGTTTAGCTAGTTACTGTTGTGAAAAAGTTCAGCTCGTCATATTTGAACATCGGAAGAAGAGCTGCTATAGTCTCCTGCTATATGCTTGTTATATTCCTAAATAGTACAGGCTCAACCAAAGCAAGTAGTTATAGTCTCCTGCTATATGCTTAAATAGTACATTTTTTCTGTATTCTTGTTCGGAAGTTCAGGTCATTCAAAGAGACCAAATAGTACAGGCTCAACCAAATAGTGAAAAGTCTACTAGAGTCGAAAAAATATAATGATACAAAAATGCAACTCTGCACTTTCCTCAAAATGGTCATCATATTCTTAAGAAGATTGGGATTGCACTATTTGTTTGAGCTAGTACTACCAGACTGAACAAATTGCAGAGTTGGATTTTAGAGCCTGGACATTTTCAGACATTTTCAAAAGTGGTCAATTGAACCTGAACCAAAAAGATTGACCTGAAATTCGTTTGGGCTAGTTACTACCAGACTGAAAAAATTGTAATAGGTGGATAAGTGGTATTGTACTATTTTCTATTGTGTGGTAATGCTCGTACCCCATGGCCATGGAAGGTTCAGATGTTGTGCTCTTCTTTTCTAGCTGATTCATGTTCTATTTGGTAGCTTTAATGATATTCTATACACTGATGGCGAGAGTTCAACCATGGCTATACGCCAAGTTCTACTATGGCTATATGTCGGCCATCGTGAAGTCCTACTATAGCTATATGCCAAGTTTAATTATGGCTGTATGCTTGTGCTTCCAGGCTACTATTGAACGTGTCTTGGCCTTCATTTTTACGGGTTATAGTCTCCTGCTATATGCTTGCTTTTGCTATCAGCATGTTCATGCAAGTGCCTCTGAATAATCTGAAATTTAAACTTGTACCTAAAACTGAACTTCTACCTCTTTGCTACAGGTGCGGTCGTCGGAGTCCTTTAAGTGCTTGCACTAGTGCTTCTAACTTGTCCATGAAGGCACTGCATGGTGTGCCACCTCCCGTCTGCCGCCGCAGCTGCCATGTGTCCTTGCGACCTCTGCGGCCAGTCAC
This sequence comes from Triticum aestivum, assembly GCF_018294505.1. Lineage (NCBI taxonomy): Eukaryota > Viridiplantae > Streptophyta > Magnoliopsida > Poales > Poaceae > Triticum > Triticum aestivum. The sequence goes on from NC_057809.1 coordinate 27,713,285, forward strand.
CAACGCCCTATGAGTGCGCCCTAAGTGTGGCATGGGGAACATGCTAATGTGTGTGTTTCTGCACTGGTGTGTGCGTGCATGCTCACGTTTATGCGTGACTGAGTGTGCTGCTTGTGTGCTGTGATGTATGTTGTATAGATTTTTATGAAGTTCATGTTGTGAACCCAACTTAATTAGAACACAAAAGTTTAGATCGCAGCTGCTTTGAATTATGTAGTGTTTCTAAATAGCTTCTTGTCTGAAGTTCAGTCGTACATGTGGGTGCAAGAAAGTTAGTGTCGGAGCCAGAAAAACTGACTTTGAGCAACTGTTGGGTATTTATATAAAAACATTGTGTGTAGCAATTCGTTGTGTTTATTGAAAAATGAAAAGACAGAAGTTCACCATGCAAAACTTTCACAGTCCAATTGGTATTAAGAAGGCAGAAATATAAAACAACAGTGAAGTTCACTAAAAATGCAACTTTTCACATTGCGAAGAAACAATAATTAACTTCTCAGTGTACAATTTAGTTTTTGTTTCTCTTTTCCAAAAAATAAGAATAGAAGTAATATGTGGAAGCTATTTGTGTTTATGTCTCAAATTAGAATAATTATAAGAATTGCCTCTATATGTGCTATGTGTTACACACCTTTCCGAATCAAAAGAGATTAGATTCATCCATGAGTAAGGTAGGTACAATTATTTTTAAACAGTTCAATTGCTCGATAGATGTATGTCCAGAAAAATAAAAGATAGTTCAACACAATATAAACCCATGAGATTGCAAAAAATCTTTGGATTAAGTGGATGAGAACCAATAAGTTCATATATGAAACCTTGGGGAGTTCAAAAAAAGTTAAAAAGGTTCGATGTTTGTTGCGAAGCTAGGATTTTCTTCATTACTAATGAATAAATCAAGAAGTTCAAATTAAAAAAGGATGAGCGGTTCGATGTTTATTACGAACCTAGAATTTTTTCCGTTACTAAAAGAAATAATACCAACAAGTTCAAATTAAAAAAATCGAGTAGTTTGATATTTCTTTGAAAACTCAAATTTTTCCGGTTAGTAAATAATAAAACCAATAAGTTCAATTCAAAATAACGAAGAAGTTCAACTTTTAAAAGCAAAGCAATTTGATATTCATTTAAAAACTCAATTTTTTCGGTTACTAAAGAATAAGACCAACAAGTTCAATTCAAAGTAACGAAGAAGTTCGATGTTTCTAACAAAACTCCAATTTTCACATTTCTAAAAACTCCAATTTTAGGTGAGCCCAATTTTTGTGTGGATGTGTTGTGCATGTGCTTGTGCGTAGTACATTTAATAGAACAAAAACACTATTATGGGTGCCCTCTAAATGTTTGTCCTATTGCTTATGAGAATTGACCCGAATTTTCCTATTGTTTTTGCACATGTTGGATTCAAGGGAAAATGTGTATAAAACAGGTGTGATTTCAGAAGTTCAGGTGTAACGAACATCGAAGTCCAAACCAAAAGAATGTAAACAAAAAAATCATGGAATTCAAAAGAATAAATACTATCGAGTTTCATGAAAGAAAATAGCATGCGAAGTTCATGTTTCAGAAAGTTTGAAGTTCACGTGTACCACATACAGAAGAAAAATGATCAAATGAAAAAAGGGACCGCCTAGGCCATTTCACCGAAAAGCAAAAAATGCATAAAATGTCACGACAAAATTCTATAAGAAGTTCCAATTTAAAAGCCGAAGTAGGTCAACGTTAAAGAAAATGAAGTTTTTAATATCTAAAAGAAAATTTTGGAAGCTCAACAAATTTGTGCAAGGAGTTAAAAAAATTAGTTGAAAAATATTTATAACGGATTTTCCCCGTGTATAAAAAAATCAGAGAAGTTCAAATTAAAAAGAGGAGCATTTCAAAAGATTGTATAAAAACTGATTTACTCAAAATAGATAAAGGTGAAGTTCAAATTGAAATAACGGAGATGTTCGGAGTTTATTAAAACCTAGAATTTACCTGTTCGAAAAATAAAAAACACAACACCATTTTTTTGCACTTTTAGAGACAACTCATAAACGAAAAAATGGTTGCTGGAAGTTCAAGTGCTCGGTGAGGAAAAGTTCAAAAAATTCTTGTAAGAGAGGTTCACCGTGTATTTAGATGTCCAAAATACATAAAAAATATGTTGTTTTTTGTGTTTTAAAATAATTCTCTCAAACCAGAGAGAAGTTCAAAGTGATAATAGCCGGAAGTTCACGTACTACATGGTGTGTATTTCATATAAGAAAAATAGAATAAAGTGAAACAGAGTAAAGTTCAAACGGACATGCCCTAGAAGTTCAACTACTTCACGTAGTGCAAAAAAATATCACATCAAAAATAGAGTGAGGACAGACATGCCTGAGAAGTTCAACTACTTCACACAGTGTGTTTCCATTCGCAATGAAGGCAGAAATCATGATCTCGTCATTTCTCTAATTTACTTCAAAACGATAGGAATATCATTTGTGTAAGTTCAAGTCCTCGGTCGGAGAAAGTTAAAAAAATATTGTGAGAGAGGTTTGTACAAAAAGAATATCATTTGTGTAACACTGACGAAATGGATGAGAAAATTACAAACAAAAAACGTCACAGAAGTTCAACGTGAAAACAACAGGAAGTTCGACTACTATAGTGAATGAATTTGAGATGAAAAACTTTTAAAATCATCGCGAGTATGAAAAAACGATCAACACGGGAAAGTTATGTGCTTACAGCAGCTTTCCACCGGTATATCACTTTCTCAATTCCGGTGAGTGGATGGAGAGTTACGAGCAGTGGATGGAGACCTACGAGCAAAAAAATCACGTGAAAAACAGAGTGAAGTTCAGGTACACGCGCCGAGAAGTTCAGGTTCTTCACGCGGTGCATTTTCGAAGAATCTGTTTGACGATAAAGGCAGAACGCATGATCTCGCCATTTTCGAAATTACTTGAAAATGGCTAGGAATCAGAGAAAACCATCAACATGAAAAAGTTTTGCAATTTCCGTAGCTTTTCAGCGGTATATTATTTGCCCCATTCCGATAAAGTTTGTAGAAATTACGGCGAAAATACGTTTTTCGCCATTTTCGAAACTGACTTAAAACTGTAAAGAATTGGGAGAAACAATACATACCAAAAAGTTTCACATTTGTTCAAGATTTCCAAAGCCATAACATTTGCTGCATTCGGACAGACGGTTAAAAAATTAGATCAAAAATACGAACTCGGTAGGACTAGGACCATTTTCTAAATTACTCTTAAACCATTCAAAATTAGAAAAAAACTTTCAAGATGAAAAAGTAGCGCATTTTCATAAGCTTTACAATGCCGTATCATATGCCTCTATTGGATTAGCCGTTTAGAAATGACATCGAAAATACGAACTCAGCTGTTCGATTTACGAAATTTTACGTTTTTTCAAATTACTCTTTAACTATAGGGAATTAAAGAAAACTTTCAACATGTGGAAGGAGCGGTTTTGCAGCAGCTTTCCAACGCCATATTATATGCCTCATTAAGATAAACGGTTTAGAAATGCGGTCGAAAATACGATTCACGTTTTTTGTGCGAAGAAAAAACGGTTTTCAAAACTGCTCTTAAACCGCTTATATTTTGCCAAAAATTTAAGTTGGATAATGATACTGATGTTCAAAACTTTCCAACGGTATATAGCAAGCCTCATTTGGGCAATGTTGGCGGAAGTTCAACCTAGTTCATAGGGAAGTTCAGCGTACTACTAGCGGGGCAGGTCAGGTTGTGATCAGAATATTATTCTGATCCCGTGATTAGAATAGTGTTTATATATATATATATATATATATATATATATATATATTATATTTGCCACATTAACTTTAAGAGTTCAATATTAATATTTTCATACATATCAAGTGATATTGGCGACCTTTTTTACCATCAAATCCTCGCGCACACACGCTAGTGCATAACAATATGAATTATATGTATTATATTTGCCACCACAGCTGTGGGTATTAATTTCATGTAAATCGGTCAATCACAGCTCCCAGAATATGCGAAGGAGGTGGCCTGAATCGGCGTCGACGCCGTCCAGTGCGGGCCACGGGCCCGCTTCACTAGTAGAAAAAGGGCCTATTGTCCCGGTTCGTAAGGGCCTTTTGTCCCGGTTCCTGAACCGGGACTAAAGGATCGGTACTAATTCCCTGTCCCTTTAGTCCTAGTTCAATCCAGAACCGGGACAAATGGGCCTCCACGTGGCCTGTGCGCGGAGCCCAGGCAGGAGGGCCTTTGGTCCTGGTTGGTGGCACCAACCGGGACCAATAGGCATCCACGCATCAGCATTTCTGTGGCTGGGGTTTTTGTTTTTTTGAAGGGGGGGGGGGGTTGGGGGGTTTTGGGGGGTTAATTTAGGTGTTTCATATATTGTGTTAGCTAGCTATAATTAATAGAGAGAAGTGTCCTCTCTTATGTCCATGCTTGGTCGGCGCTACGTACTATACATACGTATAGAGAGGACTAGACAGGCTAGCTAGCTAGTTAGAAAACGAAGGAAACAGAAGATCGTCATGAACATATATGCATAGAGAGAGAAGTGATATCGACCACCTCTCCTTCTCCGAGAGATTGGTCGAACAACAAGTTCTCGTATATCTATCCGACACTACCGGCTACATATATACAATAATTATCTCTTACAAATATAATCTCCTAACATACGGACTCATGGTCCACATAGTATTCTCCGTCTTCAGCGATCACGTGGTCAAGAAAGAATGCCGACAATTCCTTTTGAATTGCTCGCATGCGAGCTGGTGCTAGGAGTTCATCTCGCTTCCGAAACATCTAATTTGAAGAAGGGGCCGGGGTCAATACATATATATATGAATGAATGAAACTAAACACAAATGATGGTAATAAAATAAAATTGTGAATGTTGTTATTTGCGCACTTCATATTGTTCATCAGAGTAGCCCCGCTCACAGGCCGTGTGGTAGATGGACTCGCAAACGTAGTATCCACAGAAATCATTCCCTTGTAACTGCCACAACCCCTTTACAAGAAATAGAGGTCAATCAAACTGATAAGCAAGAATGCCAAATGGTATTGATGAAACTAGCGCTTGAATCAATAGGAGATGCGCGGAACATGCTACTATAGTACTTACTTTGGGGTGTCTAAATTGCAGCTTCTCCGGGAGTCCCGGAGCTTTTTTGGTGAATTTTTTCCAAACCCTGCCAGACAAAGAAAACAGTTACTTGATATATCAGGAAATGAACAAAGTTGCTGATATGGTGGATAATGATCGATTTAACTTACTTCTCGAGCATTTGAGTCATGTCCGCATAGTCCTGGGGATCTTTTCGTCTTGAGTCTAAGACGGTTACTAGTCCCTGCTCAAGCTTAATCTCTAGGAGAATATAGTGGAAACTGCACACGCATGCATAACTCATCAATTACATTACTATAACCTTGACTAATATATAAGGGAAACCGAATATGCACAAGACAGTAACACTCACTTGAAGTTGTAAGGAAAAAGTATTATATCTTTGTTTTCATTTATTACCAACGATCGTAGCAAGTTGGCCTCGGTATCCGCGACATGAAATTTAACCTCAGTTGCATCTATGATATTTGTGTTAATGAACCCAATATCACCGATTTGTCTTTTCTTCAATTCGACGATCTTCAATCTGCATAATATAGTGAGGATAATTATAAATACATGCAATGAAAGAGCTGAGCTATATAGAGAGACTTAATGACAGAAGTAGTACTACTTACAGACAGTAGCAGGTGACCGTTGCTTTATCGAGGGCCAATTGATTGAAAAACTGAAAGAACTCCTCAAATGGAACAGGTAACAAACACTAGTAGAAAAAGGGTCAAACGTGAAGCACATTAGTGCCGGTTTGTAAAAAGACCGGCACTAATGTGATCAATAGTGCCGGTTCGAATGGCTATGCATTAGTGCCGGTTCGTAATGAACCTTTAGTACCGGTTCATGCCACGAACCGGTACTAAAGGGGTGGTGGCAGGCTGGCGTCAGGCCAGGCCCCACGAGCCCCTTTAGTGACGGTTTGTGACACAAACCGGTACTAAAGGTCTAACCTATAGTACCGGTTTGTGTCACCAACCGGCACTACAAAGTCTTAACCTATAGTCCCGGTTGAAGACACAAACCGACACTATAGGGCAATTTTCAAACTCTACCCCCCCCCCGTGTATCGCCATTTCAGTTTTGAAAAAATCAAAAGAAAATGATAAAAACTTCAAAAAATAAAATCCTTCGAGAGGTAGTTATATTACTACATCTACTAGTTAGGAAAATTTGAAAACTTAAATTTGGACATGTTTTGCAAAAAGTGTAGGGAAAATGTAAAACGGCTATAACTTTTGCATATGATGTCGGAAAAAACGTATAATATATCAAAAAATTCAGCACGAAAATCCTCAAATTCCAAAAGGAAAAAAAGATATGGTCAAATTTAAGTTTTTTTTAAAAAAAATTGGTTAAATCTGGTCAAACTACTTATTCAAGAAGTGTTAATGTTACTACATAATTATTCAAGAATATTAGTGTTACTAAATAATTATTTCAATTTTTTGAATTTTGGTCAAATCTGGTCAAACTATGGTCAAACTGTGGTCAAACTATGGTCAAACTTATTCAAGAAATATTAGCGTTACTAAATAATTACTGTTTTTTTAGAATAATAGTTTCAAACTCAAACGGTGAAATGTGTGACTTCATGCTCAAGCTAAACTCCTGAGGGTTAATAGGATTAACATCTTACTATCATCACGAAAACAACAAGTGCAGACATGGAAACGAAGGAGAATAGAACCCGAAAGTTAAGCGTGCTCGGGCTGGAGTAGTGAGAGGGATGGGTGACCGGTCGAGAAGTTAGATGATTTGGAATGAGTGATCCACACTTGAGCAGTTAAGAGAGGTGATTAGAGACTAAATCATCAAATAATTTAGAAAAATTAAAAAAATCAAATTAATTTTCAAAAAAAATATTCAAAAAAAAAACCATTAGTACCGGTTGGTAACACCAACCGGTACTAAAGGTCCCCCATACCAGGGCGTGAACTCACGCCACGTGGTGGCACTTTAGCGCCGGTTCGTGCCGAACCGGTACTAAAGGGGGGGGGGGCTTTAGTGCCGGTTCCATAACCGGCACTAAAGGCACTTACAAACCGGTTTTAAAGCTCCGTTTTCTACTAGTGAAATCAATTCCAACGAGGTCATGCTCCTTTTTAACTCTCACATACAAAGTACTCCTCCCCTAGACTCTCTGCAGATTTTCAAGTACCAATCATGCAATCTTTGCATCATCGTTGATAGAGATCTTTCATCTTTGACGAGAGGCTTCCCGTACTCGTATCTTTGTATCTGCACCTCCATGAAATCATAATGTACATCGTCGGGCAGGTAATCTCCAAGATTGCTATAACCGGGCACCATCCTCGGATCATTAGCGACGATGTCGCTAGGTACCTTGAGCGGGGGGGGGGGGCACGATTGCTTCCCTTGTTCGCCAAGCTGGGAAATTTGTTTCCCAACTCGTCGTTCTTTCAGCCTTTGATCACTGACAGTACTTCCCGACCGCTCCGCTTCGGCAAATTCCTTTCCAATAATGCGCTCATAGTTTCCTTTCGGTGGAGACTTGGGTGGTTTTGTTAGGGCAGCCAGAGTGCGCTTCGCTTTCACCGGATCTACCTTCTCCTCCAGAGGTGGATGTTTCTTTGCTTTCACCCCTTCAAAGAAGTTCCTGACTTCTTCTCGCACGATCTCGGCGTTCTCCTCCGGGGTCCTCTCGTATGGTAACTTCTCTGGAGTCTTTAGAGAAGGACCGAATCTGTATGTCCTCCCGCCTCTGGCTGTACTGCTAGACGCCGGCAGAGCAGACGGAGCGGTTGTCTTCTTTACTTGCTTACGAGGCAGAGGAGAAGGACTACGACGCACCAGAGCAGCCGGAGCGGCCGCAGGTCTCTTCCGCCCTTGCTGACGAGGCGGAGAAGGAGGAGGCTGGCTGCTCGGGCGCGCCGGCGCAGGCGGAGAAGGAGGCGGAGTGCCGCCACGCGCCGGAGAAGGAGCCGGCCGAGTGCCCTGATAGTCACTCGCCAGAGGAGGAGGCGGTGGAGGGGGCGGAGTGCCCTGACTCGCCGAAGGAGGAGGAGGAGGCGGAGGCATCCAATTCGGAAGGTTCATGACCTCCTTCCGCCATAGGCATGGAGTCTTCAGAGCAGAACCCAGCCGAGTCTCCCCTTCACCGGTAGGGTGGTCAAGCTGGAGGTCCTCAAATCCCTCCGTTATTTCATCCACCATCACCCTAGCATATCATTCTGTAATCGGCCGGCAGTGAAAAGTTGCGCTGGGTTCAGTAGGAAAAACAGAGCCAATAGCCGCCTTGACCTTCATATTAACCCATTGCGTCATAAGGTGGCAATTATGAGACTCCGTGATAGCATCCACGGGATAGCTGGCAGGAGCCGTCAAGACATGCTCCTGCTGAAGCAGCTCGGTGGAAGCCATGCTGCTTCTCCGCTGAGATGGCGGGGTAGCTTCGGCAGTTCGTTTTGTGCGATTTGCTTCTCGTTCCTCTATTGCTTGTACCCTAGCGTGCAGCGCCTGCAGTTGGGTCTGCTCCACTTTCTTCCTCCTCTCGTGGCATTTGTAACCGCCTGCGTCCGGAAACCCAGCCTTACACGGAATGGAGCCTGGCGTGCCTCATGTCCGTCCAGGGTGTTCAGGATTCCCGAGGGCCATTGTGAGCTCGTCGTTCTCTCTGTCTGGAACAAACATACCTTGCTGCGCTGCTTCGATATAGTGCTTAAGCCTCTTGACTGGTATTTCCATTTGCTCGTCCGTCCAAATGCACTTTCCTGATACAGGGTCCAAGGTTTCACCAGCCCCGAAGAACCAAGTCCGGTAACGGTCTGTCCAGTTAATTGTCTCTGGTTCGATCCCTTTATCAACCAGATCATTCTCAATCTTGGCCCACTTAGGCCGAGCTGCCAGGTAGCCACCTGACCCCGTGCGATGGTGATGCTTCTTCTTCACAGCATTTTGCTTGTTTGTCGACGACATCTTCTTACTCTTTTCCGATGTCTTGTGGGCCACAAATGCGGGTCAGTGATCTCTGATCTTCTCATATCTGCCCTTGAATTCCGGTGTCTCTTTATTTTCGACAAACTTATTCAGCTCTTTCTTCCACCTCCTGAATAGTTCTGCCATCCTCTTAAGAGCAAAAGACTTGATTAATTGCTCTTTAACTGGCTTCTCCGGATCATCCTCTGGCTGTAGGGTGAAATTTGACTTCAGCTCAGTCCAAAGATCATTTTTCTGCATATCATTGACATAAGACACCTCAGGGTCTTCTGTAGCCGGCTTTAACCATTGCTGCATGCTGATCGGGATCTTGTCCCTAACCAAAACCCCGCACTGAGCAACAAATGCGCTCTTTGTCCGGATAGGTTCATTCGGTTGGCCCTCGGGCGCGATTGCTATGATCTCAAACTTTTCATCCGAGCTCAACTTTTTCTTCGGGCCTCGTCTCTTTACCGAAGTTGTGCTCGATCCGGAGGGCTAGAAAAAAGAACAAAGACTTAATTAATATGTGTACATACCAAAACAATGAATGCATCAATTAGCTAGTCAGCAGAAGCTTAACTAATACTAGATCATTGATGGTGCGTGTTGTTGCGCCCATCTATTTTGGATCTTGGTTGTTAAGGATATAACATTGCTAGTATACATTTCTTGCATTGTTTTAAAATATTATGCTTTCTATAGCATGTACTTCTCTTTATTTTCAAAATAATGGTATGTAAATCATCTTCATTGGGGCAACATTACAACTTCCATATCAACATAAGCTTAGATATAAATAGGGCAGTGCCATAAGCCAACCTATCCATATCCACGTTATAATAATGGATGGCTATGTACATTTTTGTTCAAGCATAGTACAAGCTTGTTGCAGTTGCATAGGAACATAGACTTAAACATAATATAAACTTGAAATGTATAATGATGGAAGAAGGCGGCATGACAGTATATTATACTTGGAAAACAAATTGTACGATGGAGTAGAGCGAACTGGAGAAGATGTAGACCTCAAATAGGCACCAGAAACACTGCACCAAAATTTCTATGATTATGGATACATCCAACATGGCGGACGGTCAGAGGGCATGAGAAGTATAATCATATACTATCTAAGAAAATCAAGACTCTTGATTATTACATCAAAAGCAAGGCACAGAACAAGCTTACATATCGTATTGTTCGTGCTAACACAAATAATAATATCTTCTAACACACGAATGTAATTTGGCCAAAAGATAATTTCTTCATACGAATTCCAACGTCACTACATTTTTTTTCATTGGGGCTTAAAAATTGTTTGACCGTTTTACATGAGATAGAAAGAACTGACTGAACCGAGCAACAAAAGGCAACAAAAACACAAATCAGTTTCCTCTCATTCTCTGCCTACATCATATTTTTTTTCCTGTAAATATATCTTGTGATTCATCATTGTTTCAGACCGTAAGGGCCGGAAGCTCTACCTAAGGCGGCTGCCATACAAGGATACACACAGCTTCGCCTTAAACACCCTCCTTGTGGCGATGCTTAGAAAGGGAATAACCTCATGTATTACCTTGCTCGGAATAGCCATGTTTTCAAATCCCAACTAATCCACCTTAATCCTAACATCAAATGAACACAACATTA